>NW_026558459.1:0-190099 GCF_026930045.1 Uloborus diversus | reverse complement strand
ATCACCAGTCGATAAATTCATCTGTAATTGGTGTTCAATAGTGTACTAGCTTTTTATGTTGTATGCGCAATACCTTTAATGAGGATAAATGTAGAAGAAGAACGGGGACACATATGATCACTAACTGGCAATTAATTCTTTATCGAACAAGTTATGCTATTTTCATAGATTAGTAGTAGTGTGTAAGAACTGCATGTGTGTATGTAGTAGTTTTATTTCCCAATAAATAACTAAGTAATATCTATTACATCTAATATATCTCATTTTCTCATTAAGTA
This sequence comes from Uloborus diversus, assembly GCF_026930045.1. Classification (NCBI taxonomy): domain Eukaryota; kingdom Metazoa; phylum Arthropoda; class Arachnida; order Araneae; family Uloboridae; genus Uloborus; species Uloborus diversus. The sequence goes on along the minus strand of NW_026558459.1, from coordinate 189,821 downwards.
ATGCAAATGTAATGGTGGCTTAGGGTGCTTTTTTATGTCTAGGGGGCTCTAACTATGCTAAAAACCTATTTAAATTGCCCTAAATAAGTTAATGCGCTCTAGTAAAAAAAATATTCGGTTTATGAATACAGAATCCTACTTCGCGGAAATTCAGTTATCGCGGTAAAGCCTGGAATGAATTAACCACAATAAACTAGGGTTGATTGTATCCACCTTCGTGTAGCACAAATAAGGTCTTCGCAATGGAAGATTTTATTTATGCTACAGTGGAATATAACTAATAAAATATAATGAAAAATCCACTTACATGAGGCACAGTCATTAATTAGACAATATTTCCCTTCATAGCCCTTGGAACAAGTACAGGTGTAAGATCCATTAGTATTCACACATGTGGCCCCATTGCGACAAGGAGATGAAACTTCACATTCATCTATATCCTCATCACACAATCGGCCTGTCGGAGAAGAAAAGACGTTTTAATGATTCACAAGTTATTTTAGAGATTATGAAAAATATTTTAATTTAACGAAAACCACCCTCCTCGGTTTATAGTTTTGGCTTATATCGGCTTCCCATGTCCTTTCGTTACAAGTTTTGAAACTTCTTTTGGTTTTGTAAAGTATTTATTTTCAATATGAACAGAAGTAAAAATTAAGTAAATAGCACTATGGCCTAGTTGATGTTTAATTGGAAAAATAATATAGTGACATAATATTATATCCACGATTAAGATTTGCATACCAATGCACAATCTTACCTTACTGAGATATAAAAGCGCAGCTTGGGGTTAAACAGCACATGCGATATTCTACACAAAAATAATTTAATACATTTATTTTCTGTTTATTTTTCGGTTTTCATTTGGTTTTAAAGTTATTATTTATAGTTTTTTTTTTTTTTTTTTTTTTTTTTTTTTGAGCAATTAGCTTTGACTTTTCTTACAATGAAAAGTGCACAGTAAAAAGTTTGAATCTAATGTTGTAAAGTTTCCTTATAATAAGAAATCAAGTCAAAACCATCATTGTAATTAATGACTGATTCTTTCATTAATTTTTGTTAGGTAATTTTGTTATCTTTCGATTGTAACTAATAACTGTTTTGAAAAGTAAAAGCCTGTGGTGAAAGGCGGTAGTCACTGTGTCCAGACCCCTCTCTGTGCAAAATTAAATTATGCCTGCTTCTATTTACAATTCAAAGTATCACACTTTTTTTTATGCCTCCTCCCAGTTGAGAAATTTCTTACTAGATCTCTGGTAAGCAATCAATGTATTTTCTCCCCTTAATAACAATATCTCCAATTGTGAAAAAATTGTTTCCTTATTACTAGACCCGGAAAAAATAAATAAATCAAAATGTTCTTAAAAAAAAAAAGAATTTTCAAATTAGAAAAGAAATATATACATTGAAGATATTCGCTCCGGCTGGGACTCGAACCCAGGCCACTCGCTTGGAAGACCAGCGGTCTAGCCATTAGGCTATCGGAGTTCTGTCGAGCGGAGTCTTACTGCCTGACTGATACTGCCTGACTGACAGACTGACTCACTGACTGACTGACTGAGACTGGACTGACTCACTGACTGACCGAGACTGACTGACTAACTGCCTGACTGACTGAGACTGGACTGACTGACTGACTGACTGACTGACTGACTAACTGACTGACTGAGACTGACTGACTGACTGCTTGACTCTCTGACTGGCTATTTCACTGACTGACTGAATGACTAAATGACTGACTGACACTGACTGACTGACTGCTTGACTACCTGACTGACTGCTTGACTGACTAACTGACTGGACAGGACTGACCGACTGACTGACTGACAGACTGACTGAATAAGGATGACTGACAGACTGACTGAATAAGGCTGACTGACTGACAGACTGACTGAATAAGGCTGACCGACTGACTGACTGCCTGACTGACTGACTGACTGAATGACTGACTGACTGACTGACCGAGACTGACTGACTGACTGACTGAGACTGGACTGGACTGACTGACTGACTGACTGACTGAGACTGACTGACTGCTTTAGTGACTAACTGACTGCACAGGACTGACCGACTGACTGACTGACTGACTGCCTGACTGACTGACTGACTGACTGAGACTAAATGACTGACTGCTTGACTGACTGGCTGAAGGACTAACTGACTGACTGAGTGACTGACTGACTGGACTGACTGACTGAGACTGAATGACTGAGTGCTTGACTGATTGACTGTCAGACTGACTGACTGACTTCGCAAAAGGGAAAAATAAAAAAAAAAGAATTATAAAATTAGAAAAAAATATTTGCATTTAAGATTTCCTTTCCGGCTGGGATTTGAACCCAGGGCGACACTCATGGAAGCCCAACGCTCTCGCCAATATACTATCGGATCTCTGTTGATCGGTGTCTTAATTATAATAAAAACAAAAAATGCACCTTAGTAATTATTGATCTAAAATCTTTGAAATCTAAAGGTCGAATGATTAAACTGACTCAGAATTTTCTTCCGTACATAAATAATCCATATTTGCAAAAGAAAGAAATTGAAAAAAAAAAGAATCTTCAAATTAGAAGAGAAATATATACATGGAAGATTTTCGTTCCGGCCGGGACTCGAACACAGTACCACGCGCTTGGAACCCAACGGTCTAGCCATTAGGCTATCGGAGCTCTGTCGATGGAAGTCTTAAATATAATAAAAACTAAAAATGCACCTTGGTAATTATTGATTCAAACACTTTGAAATCTTCGTGTCGAAAAATTAAACTGACTCAGAATTTTCTTCCCTACATAAATAATCAATAATTGCAAAGGAAAGAAATTGAAAAAAAAAAGAATTTTCAAATTAGAAAAGAAATATATACATTGAAGATATTCGCTCCGGCTGGGACTCGAACCCAGGCCACTCGCTTGGAAGGCCAGCGGTCTAGCCATTAGGCTATCGCAGTTCTGTCGAACGGAGTCTTACTGCCTGACTGATACTGCCTGACTGACAGACTGACTCACTGACTGACTGATACTGACTGACTGACTCACTGACTGACCGAGACTGACTGACTAACTGCCTGACTGACTGAGACTGGACTGACTGACTGACTGACTGACTAACTGACTGACTGAGACTGACTGACTGACTGCTTGACTCTCTGACTGGCTATTTCACTGACTGACTGAATGACTAAATGACTGACTGACACTGACTGACTGACTGCTTGACTACCTGACTGACTGCTTGACTGACTAACTGACTGGACAGGTCTGACCGACTGACTGACTGACAGACTGACTGAATAAGGATGACTGACAGACTGACTGAATAAGGCTGACTGACTGACTGACTGACAGACTGACTGAATAAGGCTGACCGACTGACTGACTGACTGACTGAATGACTGACTGACTGACTGACCGAGACTGACTGACTGACTGACTGAGACTGGACTGGACTGACTGACTGACTGACTGACTGAGACTGACTGACTGCTTTAGTGACTAACTGACTGCACAGGACTGACCGACTGACTGACTGACTGACTGCCTGACTGACTGACTGACTGAATGACTGACTGGCTGAGACTAAATGACTGACTGCTTGACTGACTGGCTGAAGGACTAACTGACTGACTGAGTGACTGACTGACTGGACTGACTGACTGAGACTGAATGACTGAGTGCTTGACTGATTGACTGTCAGACTGACTGACTGACTTCGCAAAAGGGAAAAATAAAAAAAAAGAATTATAAAATTAGAAAAAAATATTTGCATTTAAGATTTCCATTCCGGCTGGGATTTGAACCCAGGGCGACACTCATGGAAGCCCAACGCTCTCGCCAATATACTATCGGATCTCTGTTGATCGGTGTCTTAATTATAATAAAAACAAAAAATGCACCTTAGTAATTATTGATCTAAAATCTTTGAAATCTAAAGGTCGAATGATTAAACTGACTCAGAATTTTCTTCCGTACATAAATAATCCATATTTGCAAAAGAAAGAAATTGAAAAAAAAAAGAATCTTCAAATTAGAAGAGAAATATATACATGGAAGATTTTCGTTCCGGCCGGAACTCGAACCCAGTACCACGCGTTTGGAACCCAACGGTCTAGCCATTAGGCTATCGGAGCTCTGTCGATGGAAGTCTTATATATAATAAAAACAAAAAATGCACCTTGGTAATTATTGATTCAAACACTTTGAAATTTACAAGTCGAATAATTAAACTGACTCAGAATTTTTCTCCCTACATAAATAATCAATATTCGCAAAAGAGAAAAATTAAAAAAAAAGAAGAAGAAATTTCAAATTAGAAACTAAAAGTATACATTGAAGATTTTCGTTCAGGCTGGGACGCGAACCCAGGGCCACTCGCTTGGAAGCCTAACACTCTAGCCATTAGTCTATGGGAGCTCTGTCGGTGGGAGTTTTAAATATAATAAAAACAAAAAATGCACCTTGGTAATTGTTTATTTAAACACTTTGAAATCTTCGTGTCGAAAAATTAAACTGACTCAGAATTTTCTTCCCTACATAAATAATCAATAATTGCAAAGGAAAGAAATTGAAAAAAAAAAGAATTTTCAAATTAGAAAAGAAATATATACATTGAAGATATTCGCTCCGGCTGGGACTCGAACCCAGGCCACTCGCTTGGAAGACCAGCGGTCTAGCCATTAGGCTATCGGAGTTCTGTCGAGCGGAGTCTTACTGCCTGACTGATACTGCCTGACTGACAGACTGACTCACTGACTGACTGACTGAGACTGGACTGACTCACTGACTGACCGAGACTGACTGACTAACTGCCTGACTGACTGAGACTGGACTGACTGACTGACTGACTGACTGACTGACTAACTGACTGACTGAGACTGACTGACTGACTGCTTGACTCTCTGACTGGCTATTTCACTGACTGACTGAATGACTAAATGACTGACTGACACTGACTGACTGACTGCTTGACTACCTGACTGACTGCTTGACTGACTAACTGACTGGACAGGACTGACCGACTGACTGACTGACAGACTGACTGAATAAGGATGACTGACAGACTGACTGAATAAGGCTGACTGACTGACAGACTGACTGAATAAGGCTGACCGACTGACTGACTGCCTGACTGACTGACTGACTGAATGACTGACTGACTGACTGACCGAGACTGACTGACTGACTGACTGAGACTGGACTGGACTGACTGACTGACTGACTGACTGAGACTGACTGACTGCTTTAGTGACTAACTGACTGCACAGGACTGACCGACTGACTGACTGCCTGACTGAATGACTGACTGGCTGAGACTAAATGACTGACTGCTTGACTGACTGGCTGAAGGACTAACTGACTGACTGAGTGACTGACTGACTGGACTGACTGACTGAGACTGAATGACTGAGTGCTTGACTGATTGACTGTCAGACTGACTGACTGACTTCGCAAAAGGGAAAAATAAAAAAAAAAGAATTATAAAATTAGAAAAAAATATTTGCACTTAAGATTTCCATTCCGGCTGGGATTTGAACCCAGGGCGACACTCATGGAAGCCCAACGCTCTCGCCAATATACTATCGGATCTCTGTTGATCGGTGTCTTAATTATAATAAAAACAAAAAATGCACCTTAGTAATTATTGATCTAAAATCTTTGAAATCTAAAGGTCGAATGATTAAACTGACTCAGAATTTTCTTCCGTACATAAATAATCCATATTTGCAAAAGAAAGAAATTGAAAAAAAAAAGAATCTTCAAATTAGAAGAGAAATATATACATGGAAGATTTTCGTTCCGGCCGGAACTCGAACCCAGTACCACGCGTTTGGAACCCAACGGTCTAGCCATTAGGCTATCGGAGCTCTGTCGATGGAAGTCTTAAATATAATAAAAACAAAAAATGCACCTTGGTAATTATTGATTCAAACACTTTGAAATTTACAAGTCGAATAATTAAACTGACTCAGAATTTTTCTCCCTACATAAATAATCAATATTCGCAAAAGAGAAAAATTAAAAAAAAAAGAAGAAGAAATTTCAAATTAGAAACTAAAAGTATACATTGAAGATTTTCGTTCAGGCTGGGACGCGAACCCAGGGCCACTCGCTTGGAAGCCTAACACTCTAGCCATTAGTCTATGGGAGCTCTGTCGGTGGGAGTTTTAAATATAATAAAAACAAAAAATGCACCTTGGTAATTGTTTATTTAAACACTTTGAAATCTTCGTGTCGAAAAATTAAACTGACTCAGAATTTTCTTCCCTACATAAATAATCAATAATTGCAAAGGAAAGAAATTGAAAAAAAAAGAATTTTCAAATTAGAAAAGAAATATATACATTGAAGATATTCGCTCCGGCTGGGACTCGAACCCAGGCCACTCGCTTGGAAGACCAGCGGTCTAGCCATTAGGCTATCGGAGTTCTGTCGAGCGGAGTCTTACTGCCTGACTGATACTGCCTGACTGACAGACTGACTCACTGACTGACTGACTGAGACTGGACTGACTCACTGACTGACCGAGACTGACTGACTAACTGCCTGACTGACTGAGACTGGACTGACTGACTGACTGACTGACTGACTGACTAACTGACTGACTGAGACTGACTGACTGACTGCTTGACTCTCTGACTGGCTATTTCACTGACTGACTGAATGACTAAATGACTGACTGACACTGACTGACTGACTGCTTGACTACCTGACTGACTGCTTGACTGACTAACTGACTGGACAGGACTGACCGACTGACTGACTGACAGACTGACTGAATAAGGATGACTGACAGACTGACTGAATAAGGCTGACTGACTGACAGACTGACTGAATAAGGCTGACCGACTGACTGACTGCCTGACTGACTGACTGACTGAATGACTGACTGACTGACTGACCGAGACTGACTGACTGACTGACTGAGACTGGACTGGACTGACTGACTGACTGACTGACTGAGACTGACTGACTGCTTTAGTGACTAACTGACTGCACAGGACTGACCGACTGACTGACTGCCTGACTGAATGACTGACTGGCTGAGACTAAATGACTGACTGCTTGACTGACTGGCTGAAGGACTAACTGACTGACTGAGTGACTGACTGACTGGACTGACTGACTGAGACTGAATGACTGAGTGCTTGACTGATTGACTGTCAGACTGACTGACTGACTTCGCAAAAGGGAAAAATAAAAAAAAAAGAATTATAAAATTAGAAAAAAATATTTGCATTTAAGATTTCCATTCCGGCTGGGATTTGAACCCAGGGCGACACTCATGGAAGCCCAACGCTCTCGCCAATATACTATCGGATCTCTGTTGATCGGTGTCTTAATTATAATAAAAACAAAAAATGCACCTTAGTAATTATTGATCTAAAATCTTTGAAATCTAAAGGTCGAATGATTAAACTGACTCAGAATTTTCTTCCGTACATAAATAATCCATATTTGCAAAAGAAAGAAATTGAAAAAAAAAAGAATCTTCAAATTAGAAGAGAAATATATACATGGAAGATTTTCGTTCCGGCCGGAACTCGAACCCAGTACCACGCGTTTGGAACCCAACGGTCTAGCCATTAGGCTATCGGAGCTCTGTCGATGGAAGTCTTAAATATAATAAAAACAAAAAATGCACCTTGGTAATTATTGATTCAAACACTTTGAAATTTACAAGTCGAATAATTAAACTGACTCAGAATTTTTCTCCCTACATAAATAATCAATATTCGCAAAAGAGAAAAATTAAAAAAAAAGAAGAAGAAATTTCAAATTAGAAACTAAAAGTATACATTGAAGATTTTCGTTCAGGCTGGGACGCGAACCCAGGGCCACTCGCTTGGAAGCCTAACACTCTAGCCATTAGTCTATGGGAGCTCTGTCGGTGGGAGTTTTAAATATAATAAAAACAAAAAATGCACCTTGGTAATTGTTTATTTAAACACTTTGAAATCTTCGTGTCGAAAAATTAAACTGACTCAGAATTTTCTTCCCTACATAAATAATCAATAATTGCAAAGGAAAGAAATTGAAAAAAAAAGAATTTTCAAATTAGAAAAGAAATATATACATTGAAGATATTCGCTCCGGCTGGGACTCGAACCCAGGCCACTCGCTTGGAAGACCAGCGGTCTAGCCATTAGGCTATCGGAGTTCTGTCGAGCGGAGTCTTACTGCCTGACTGATACTGCCTGACTGACAGACTGACTCACTGACTGACTGACTGAGACTGGACTGACTCACTGACTGACCGAGACTGACTGACTAACTGCCTGACTGACTGAGACTGGACTGACTGACTGACTGACTGACTGACTGACTAACTGACTGACTGACTGACTAACTGACTGACTGAGACTGACTGACTGACTGCTTGACTCTCTGACTGGCTATTTCACTGACTGACTGAATGACTAAATGACTGACTGACACTGACTGACTGACTGCTTGACTACCTGACTGACTGCTTGACTGACTAACTGACTGGACAGGACTGACCGACTGACTGACTGACAGACTGACTGAATAAGGATGACTGACAGACTGACTGAATAAGGCTGACTGACTGACAGACTGACTGAATAAGGCTGACCGACTGACTGACTGCCTGACTGACTGACTGACTGAATGACTGACTGACTGACTGACCGAGACTGACTGACTGACTGACTGAGACTGGACTGGACTGACTGACTGACTGACTGACTGAGACTGACTGACTGCTTTAGTGACTAACTGACTGCACAGGACTGACCGACTGACTGACTGCCTGACTGACTGACTGACTGACTGAGACTAAATGACTGACTGCTTGACTGACTGGCTGAAGGACTAACTGACTGAATGAGTGACTGACTGACTGGACTGACTGACTGAGACTGAATGACTGAGTGCTTGACTGATTGACTGTCAGACTGACTGACTGACTTCGCAAAAGGGAAAAATAAAAAAAAAAGAATTATAAAATTAGAAAAAAATATTTGCATTTAAGATTTCCTTTCCGGCTGGGATTTGAACCCAGGGCGACACTCATGGAAGCCCAACGCTCTCGCCAATATACTATCGGATCTCTGTTGATCGGTGTCTTAATTATAATAAAAACAAAAAATGCACCTTAGTAATTATTGATCTAAAATCTTTGAAATCTAAAGGTCGAATGATTAAACTGACTCAGAATTTTCTTCCGTACATAAATAATCCATATTTGCAAAAGAAAGAAATTGAAAAAAAAAAGAATCTTCAAATTAGAAGAGAAATATATACATGGAAGATTTTCGTTCCGGCCGGGACTCGAACACAGTACCTCGCGCTTGGAACCCAACGGTCTAGCCATTAGGCTATCGGAGCTCTGTCGATGGAAGTCTTAAATATAATAAAAACTAAAAATGCACCTTGGTAATTATTGATTCAAACACTTTGAAATCTTCGTGTCGAATAATTAAACTGACTCAGAATTTTTCTCCCTACATAAATAATCAATATTCGCAAAAGAGAAAAATTTAAAAAAAAAGAAGAAGAAATTTCAAATTAGAAACTAAAAGTATACATTGAAGATTTTCGTTCAGGTTGGGACTCGAACCCAGGGCCACTCGCTTGGAAGCCTAACACTCTAGCCATTAGTCTATGGGAGCTCTATCGGTGGGAGTTTTAAATATAATAAAAACAAAAAATGCACCTTGGTAATTGTTTATTTAAACACTTTGAAATCTTCGTGTCGAAAAATTAAACTGACTCAGAATTTTCTTCCCTACATAAATAATCAATAATTGCAAAGGAAAGAAATTGAAAAAAAAAAGAATTTTCAAATTAGAAAAGAAATATATACATTGAAAATATTCGCTCCGGCTGGGACTCGAACCCAGGCCACTCGCTTGGAAGACCAGCGGTCCAGCCATTAGGCTATCGGAGTTCTGTCGAGCGGAGTCTTACTGCCTGACTGATACTGCCTGACTGACAGACTGACTCACTGACTGACTGACTGAGACTGGACTGACTCACTGACTGACCGAGACTGACTGACTAACTGCCTGCCTGACTGAGACTGGACTGACTGACTGACTGACTGACTAACTGACTGACTGAGACTGACTGACTGACTGCTTGACTCTCTGACTGGCTATTTCACTGACTGACTGAATGACTAAATGACTGACTGACACTGACTGACTGACTGCTTGACTACCTGACTGACTGCTTGACTGACTAACTGACTGGACAGGACTGACCGACTGACTGACTGACAGACTGACTGAATAAGGATGACTGACAGACTGACTGAATAAGGCTGACTGACTGACTGACTGACAGACTGACTGAATAAGGCTGACCGACTGACTGACTGCCTGACTGACTGACTGACTGAATGACTGACTGACTGAGACTTAATGACTGACTGCTTGACTGACTGGCTGAAGGACTAACTGACTGACTGAGTGACTGACTGACTGGACTGACTGACTGAGACTGAATGACTGAGTGCTTGACTGATTGACTGTCAGACTGACTGACTGACTTCGCAAAAGGGAAAAATAAAAAAAAAGAATTATAAAAAAATATTTGCATTTAAGATTTCCTTTCCGGCTGTGATTTGAACCCAGGGCGACACTCATGGAAGCCCAACGCTCTCGCCAATATACTATCGGATCTCTGTTGATCGGTGTCTTAATTATAATAAAAACAAAAAATGCACCTTAGTAATTATTGATCTAAAATCTTTGAAATCTAAAGGTCGAATGATTAAACTGACTCAGAATTTTCTTCCGTACATAAATAATCCATATTTGCAAAAGAAAGAAATTGAAAAAAAAAAAAGAATCTTCAAATTAGAAGAGAAATATATACATGGAAGATTTTCGTTCCGGCCGGGACTCGAACCCAGTACCACGCGCTTGGAACCCAACGGTCTAGCCATTAGGCTATCGGAGCTCTGTCGATGGAAGTCTTAAATATAATAAAAACTAAAAATGCACCTTGGTAATTATTGATTCAAACACTTTGAAATTTACAGGTCGAATAATTAAACTGACTCAGAATTTTTCTCCCTACATAAATAATCAATAATAATTTCAAAGGAAAGAAATTGAAAAAAAAAAGGATTTTCAAATTAGAAAAGAAATATATACATTGAAGATATTCGCTCCGGCTGGGACTCGAACCCAGGCCACTCGCTTGGAAGACCAGCGGTCTAGCCATTAGGCTATCGGAGTTCTGTCGAGCGGAGTCTTACTGCCTGACTGATACTGCCTGACTGACAGACTGACTCAGTGACTGACTGATACTGACTGACTGACTCACTGACTGACCGAGACTGACTGACTAACTGCCTGACTGACTGAGACTGGACTGACTGACTGACTGACTGACTGACTGACTAACTGACTGACTGAGACTGACTGACTGACTGCTTGACTCTCTGACTGGCTATTTCACTGACTGACTGAATGACTAAATGACTGACTGACACTGACTGACTGACTGCTTGACTACCTGACTGACTGCTTGACTGACTAACTGACTGGACAGGACTGACCGACTGACTGACTGACAGACTGACTGAATAAGGATGAGTGACAGACTGACTGAATAAGGATGACTGACAGACTGACTGAATAAGGCTGACTGACTGACTGCCTGACTGACTGACTGACTGAATGACTGACTGACTGACTGACCGAGACTGACTGACTGACTGACTGAGACTGGACTGGACTGGACTGGACTGACTGACTGACTGACTGACTGAGACTGACTGACTGCTTTAGTGACTAACTGACTGCACAGGACTGACCGACTGACTGACTGACTGACTGCCTGACTGACTGACTGACTGAATGACTGACTGACTGAGACTAAATGACTGACTGCTTGACTGACTGGCTGAAGGACTAACTGACTGACTGAGTGACTGACTGACTGGACTGACTGACTGAGACTGAATGACTGAGTGCTTGACTGATTGACTGTCAGACTGACTGACTGACTTCGCAAAAGGGAAAAATAAAAAAAAAAGAATTATAAAATTAGAAAAAAATATTTGCATTTAAGATTTCCTTTCCGGCCGGGACTCGAACCCAGTACCACGCGCTAGGAACCCAACGGTCTAGCCATTAGGCTATCGGAGCTCTGTCGATGGAAGTCTTAAATATAATAAAAACAATAAATGCACCTTGGTAATTATCGATTCAAACACTTTGAAATTTACAGGTCGAATAATTAAACTGACTCAGAATTTTTCTCCCTGCTCAAATAATCAATATTCGCAAAAGAGAAAAATTAAAAAAAAAGAAGAAGAAATTTCAAATTAGAAACTAAAAGTATACATTGAAGATTTTCGTTCAGGCTGGGACTCGAACCCAGGGCCACTCGCTTGGAAGCCTAACACTCTAGCCATTAGTCTATGGGAGCTCTGTCGGTGGGAGTTTTAAATATAATAAAAACAAAAAATGCACCTTGGTAATTGTTTATTTAAACACTTTGAAATCTTCGTGTCGAAAAATTAAACTGACTCAGAATTTTCTTCCCTACATAAATAATCAATAATTGCAAAGGAAAGAAATTGAAAAAAAAAAAGAATTTTCAAATTAGAAAAGAAATATATACATTGAAGATATTCGCTCCGGCTGGGACTCGAACCCAGGCCACTCGCTTGGAAGACCAGCGGTCTAGCCATTAGGCTATCGGAGTTCTGTCGAGCGGAGTCTTACTGCCTGACTGATACTGCCTGACTGACAGACTGACTCACTGACTGACTGATACTGACTGACTGACTCACTGACTGACCGAGACTGACTGACTAACTGCCTGACTGACTGAGACTGGACTGACTGACTGACTGACTGACTGAATGACTAACTGACTGACTGAGACTGACTGACTGACTGCTTGACTCTCTGACTGGCTATTTCACTGACTGACTGAATGACTGAATGACTGACTGACACTGACTGACTGACTGCTTGACTACCTGACTGACTGCTTGACTGACTAACTGACTGGACAGGACTGACCGACTGACTGACTGACAGACTGACTGAATAAGGATGACTGACAGACTGACTGAATAAGGCTGACTGACTGACTGACTGACAGACTGACTGAATAATGCTGACCGACTGACTGACTGCCTGACTGACTGACTGACTGAATGACTGACTGAATGACTGACCGAGACTGACTGACTGACTGACTGACTGAGACTGGACTGGACTGACTGACTGACTGACTGACTGAGACTGACTGACTGCTTTAGTGACTAACTGACTGCACAGGACTGACCGACTGACTGACTGACTGACTGCCTGACTGACTGACTGACTGAATGACTGACTGACTGAGACTAAATGACTGACTGCTTGACTGACTGGCTGAAGGACTAACTGACTGACTGAGTGACTGGACTGACTGACTGAGACTGAATGACTGAGTGCTTGACTGATTGACTGTCAGACTGACTGACTGACTTCGCAAAAGGGAAAAATAAAAAAAAAGAATTATAAAATTAGAAAAAAATATTTGCATTTAAGATTTCCTTTCCGGCTGGGATTTGAACCCAGGGCGATACTCATGGAAGCCCAACGCTCTCGCCAATATACTATCGGATCTCTATTGATCGGTGTCTTAATTATAATAAAAACAAAAAATGCACCTTAGTAATTATTGATCTAAAATCTTTGAAATCTAAAGGTCGAATGATTAAACTGACTCAGAATTTTCTTCCGTACATAAATAATCCATATTTGCAAAAGAAAGAAATTGAAAAAAAAAAGAATCTTCAAATTAGAAGAGAAATATATACATGGAAGATTTTCGTTCCGGCCGGGCCTCGAACCCAGTACCACGCGCTTGGAACCCAACGGTCTAGCCATTAGGCTATCGGAGCTCTGTCGATGGAAGTCTTAAATATAATAAAAACAAAAAATGCACCTTGGTAATTATTGATTCAAACACTTTGAAATTTACAGGTCGAATAATTAAACTGACTCAGAATTTTTCTCCCTACATAAATAATCAATATTCGCAAAAGAGAAAAATTAAAAAAAAAAGAAGAAGAAATTTCAAATTAGAAACTAAAAGTATACATTGAAGATTTTCGTTCAGGCTGGGACTCGAACCCAGGGCCACTCGCTTGGAAGCCTAACACTCTAGCCATTAGTCTATGGGAGCTCTGTCGGTGGGAGTTTTAACTATAATAAAAACAAAAAATGCACCTTGGTAATTGTTTATTTAAACACTTTGAAATCTTAGTGTCGAAAAATTAAACTGTCTCAGAATTTTCTTCCCTACATAAATAATCAATAATTGCAAAGGAAAGAAATTGAAAAAAAAAAGAATTTTCAAATTAGAAAAGTAATATATACATTGAAGATATTCGCTCCGGCTGGGACTCGAACCCAGGCCACTCGCTTGGAAGACCAGCGGTCTAGCCATTAGGCTATCGGAGTTCTGTCGAGCGGAGTCTTACTGCCTGACTGATACTGCCTGACTGACAGACTGACTCAGTGACTGACTGACTGACTCACTGACTGACCGAGACTGACTGACTAACTGCCTGACTGACTGAGACTGGACTGACTGACTGACTGACTGACTGACTGACTAACTGACTGACTGAGACTGACTGACTGACTGCTTGACTCTCTGACTGGCTATTTCACTGACTGACTGAATGACTAAATGACTGACTGACACTGACTGACTGACTGCTTGACTACCTGACTGACTGCTTGACTGACTGGACAGGACTGACCGACTGACTGACTGACAGACTGACTGAATAAGGCTGACTGACTGACTGACTGACAGACTGACTGAATAAGGCTGACCGACTGACTGACTGCCTGACTGACTGACTGACTGAATGACTGACTGCCTGACGGACTGACTGACTGAATGACTGACTGACTGACTGACCGAGACTGACTGACTGACTGACTGAGACTGGACTGGACTGACTGACTGACTGACTGACTGAGACTGACTGACTGCTTTAGTGACTAACTGACTGCACAGGACTGACCGACTGACTGACTGACTGACTGCCTGACTGACTGACTGACTGAATGACTGACTGACTGAGACTAAATGACTGACTGCTTGACTGACTGGCTGAATGACTAACTGACTGACTGAGTGACTGACTGACTGGACTGACTGACTGAGACTGAATGACTGAGTGCTTGACTGATTGACTGTCAGACTGACTGACTGACTTCGCAAAAGGGAAAAATAAAAAAAAAAAGAATTATAAAATTAGAAAAAAATATTTGCATTTAAGATTTCCTTTCCGGCCGGGACTCGAACCCAGTACCACGCGCTAGGAACCCAACGGTCTAGCCATTAGGCTATCGGAGCTCTGTCGATGGAAGTCTTAAATATAATAAAAACAATAAATGCACCTTGGTAATTATTGATTCAAACACTTTGAAATTTACAGGTCGAATAATTAAACTGACTCAGAATTTTTCTCCCTACTCAAATAATCAATATTCGCAAAAGAGAAAAATTAAAAAAAAAAAGAAGAAGAAATTTCAAATTAGAAACTAAAAGTATACATTGAAGATTTTCGTTCAGGTTGGGACTCGAACCCAGGGCCACTCGCTTGGAAGCCTAACACTCTAGCCATTAGTCTATGGGAGCTCTGTCGGTGGGAGTTTTAAATATAATAAAAACAAAAAATGCACCTTGGTAATTGTTTATTTAAACACTTTGAAATCTTCGTGTCGAAAAATTAAACTGACTCAGAATTTTCTTCCCTACATAAATAATCAATAATTGCAAAGGAAAGAAATTGAAAAAAAAAAAGAATTTTCAAATTAGAAAAGAAATATATACATTGAAAATATTCGCTCCGGCTGGGACTCGAACCCAGGCCACTCGCTTGGAAGACCAGCGGTCCAGCCATTAGGCTATCGGAGTTCTGTCGAGCGGAGTCTTACTGCCTGACTGATACTGCCTGACTGACAGACTGACTCACTGACTGACTGACTGAGACTGGACTGACTCACTGACTGACCGAGACTGACTGACTAACTGCCTGCCTGACTGAGACTGGACTGACTGACTGACTGACTGACTAACTGACTGACTGAGACTGACTGACTGACTGCTTGACTCTCTGACTGGCTATTTCACTGACTGACTGAATGACTAAATGACTGACTGACACTGACTGACTGACTGCTTGACTACCTGACTGACTGCTTGACTGACTAACTGACTGGACAGGACTGACCGACTGACTGACTGACAGACTGACTGAATAAGGATGACTGACAGACTGACTGAATAAGGCTGACTGACTGACTGACTGACAGACTGACTGAATAAGGCTGACCGACTGACTGACTGCCTGACTGACTGACTGACTGACTGAGACTTAATGACTGACTGCTTGACTGACTGGCTGAAGGACTAACTGACTGACTGAGTGACTGACTGACTGGACTGACTGACTGAGACTGAATGACTGAGTGCTTGACTGATTGACTGTCAGACTGACTGACTGACTTCGCAAAAGGGAAAAATAAAAAAAAAGAATTATAAAAAAATATTTGCATTTAAGATTTCCTTTCCGGCTGGGATTTGAACCCAGGGCGACACTCATGGAAGCCCAACGCTCTCGCCAATATACTATCGGATCTCTGTTGATCGGTGTCTTAATTATAATAAAAACAAAAAATGCACCTTAGTAATTATTGATCTAAAATCTTTGAAATCTAAAGGTCGAATGATTAAACTGACTCAGAATTTTCTTCCGTACATAAATAATCCATATTTGCAAAAGAAAGAAATTGAAAAAAAAAAAGAATCTTCAAATTAGAAGAGAAATATATACATGGAAGATTTTCGTTCCGGCCGGGACTCGAACCCAGTACCACGCGCTTGGAACCCAACGGTCTAGCCATTAGGCTATCGGAGCTCTGTCGATGGAAGTCTTAAATATAATAAAAACTAAAAATGCACCTTGGTAATTATTGATTCAAACACTTTGAAATTTACAGGTCGAATAATTAAACTGACTCAGAATTTTTCTCCCTACATAAATAATCAATAATAATTTCAAAGGAAAGAAATTGAAAAAAAAAAGGATTTTCAAATTAGAAAAGAAATATATACATTGAAGATATTCGCTCCGGCTGGGACTCGAACCCAGGCCACTCGCTTGGAAGACCAGCGGTCTAGCCATTAGGCTATCGGAGTTCTGTCGAGCGGAGTCTTACTGCCTGACTGATACTGCCTGACTGACAGACTGACTCAGTGACTGACTGATACTGACTGACTGACTCACTGACTGACCGAGACTGACTGACTAACTGCCTGACTGACTGAGACTGGACTGACTGACTGACTGACTGACTGACTGACTAACTGACTGACTGAGACTGACTGACTGACTGCTTGACTCTCTGACTGGCTATTTCACTGACTGACTGAATGACTAAATGACTGACTGACACTGACTGACTGACTGCTTGACTACCTGACTGACTGCTTGACTGACTAACTGACTGGACAGGACTGACCGACTGACTGACTGACAGACTGACTGAATAAGGATGAGTGACAGACTGACTGAATAAGGATGACTGACAGACTGACTGAAAAAGGCTGACTGACTGACTGCCTGACTGACTGACTGACTGAATGACTGACTGACTGACTGACCGAGACTGACTGACTGACTGACTGAGACTGGACTGGACTGGACTGGACTGACTGACTGACTGACTGACTGAGACTGACTGACTGCTTTAGTGACTAACTGACTGCACAGGACTGACCGACTGACTGACTGACTGACTGCCTGACTGACTGACTGACTGAATGACTGACTGACTGAGACTAAATGACTGACTGCTTGACTGACTGGCTGAAGGACTAACTGACTGACTGAGTGACTGACTGACTGGACTGACTGACTGAGACTGAATGACTGAGTGCTTGACTGATTGACTGTCAGACTGACTGACTGACTTCGCAAAAGGGAAAAATAAAAAAAAAAGAATTATAAAATTAGAAAAAAATATTTGCATTTAAGATTTCCTTTCCGGCCGGGACTCGAACCCAGTACCACGCGCTAGGAACCCAACGGTCTAGCCATTAGGCTATCGGAGCTATGTCGATGGAAGTCTTAAATATAATAAAAACAATAAATGCACCTTGGTAATTATCGATTCAAACACTTTGAAATTTACAGGTCGAATAATTAAACTGACTCAGAATTTTTCTCCCTACTCAAATAATCAATATTCGCAAAAGAGAAAAATTAAAAAAAAAAGAAGAAGAAATTTCAAATTAGAAACTAAAAGTATACATTGAAGATTTTCGTTCAGGCTGGGACTCGAACCCAGGGCCACTCGCTTGGAAGCCTAACACTCTAGCCATTAGTCTATGGGAGCTCTGTCGGTGGGAGTTTTAAATATAATAAAAACAAAAAATGCACCTTGGTAATTGTTTATTTAAACACTTTGAAATCTTCGTGTCGAAAAATTAAACTGACTCAGAATTTTCTTCCCTACATAAATAATCAATAATTGCAAAGGAAAGAAATTGAAAAAAAAAAGAATTTTCAAATTAGAAAAGAAATATATACATTGAAGATATTCGCTCCGGCTGGGACTCGAACCCAGGCCACTCGCTTGGAAGACCAGCGGTCTAGCCATTAGGCTATCGGAGTTCTGTCGAGCGGAGTCTTACTGCCTGACTGATACTGCCTGACTGACAGACTGACTCACTGACTGACTGATACTGACTGACTGACTCACTGACTGACCGAGACTGACTGACTAACTGCCTGACTGACTGAGACTGGACTGACTGACTGACTGACTGACTGACTGACTAACTGACTGACTGAGACTGACTGACTGACTGCTTGACTCTCTGACTGGCTATTTCACTGACTGACTGAATGACTGAATGACTGACTGACACTGACTGACTGACTGCTTGACTACCTGACTGACTGCTTGACTGACTAACTGACTGGACAGGACTGACCGACTGACTGACTGACAGACTGACTGAATAAGGATGACTGACAGACTGACTGAATAAGGCTGACTGACTGACTGACTGACAGACTGACTGAATAATGCTGACCGACTGACTGACTGCCTGACTGACTGACTGACTGAATGACTGACTGAATGACTGACCGAGACTGACTGACTGACTGACTGACTGAGACTGGACTGGACTGACTGACTGACTGACTGACTGAGACTGACTGACTGCTTTAGTGACTAACTGACTGCACAGGACTGACCGACTGACTGACTGACTGACTGCCTGACTGACTGACTGACTGAATGACTGACTGACTGAGACTAAATGACTGACTGCTTGACTGACTGGCTGAAGGACTAACTGACTGACTGAGTGACTGGACTGACTGACTGAGACTGAATGACTGAGTGCTTGACTGATTGACTGTCAGACTGACTGACTGACTTCGCAAAAGGGAAAAATAAAAAAAAAGAATTATAAAATAAGAAAAAAATATTTGCATTTAAGATTTCCTTTCCGGCTGGGATTTGAACCCAGGGCGATACTCATGGAAGCCCAACGCTCTCGCCAATATTCTATCGGATCTCTATTGATCGGTGTCTTAATTATAATAAAAACAAAAAATGCACCTTAGTAATTATTGATCTAAAATCTTTGAAATCTAAAGGTCGAATGATTAAACTGACTCAGAATTTTCTTCCGTACATAAATAATCCATATTTGCAAAAGAAAGAAATTGAAAAAAAAAAGAATCTTCAAATTAGAAGAGAAATATATACATGGAAGATTTTCGTTCCGGCCGGGCCTCGAACCCAGTACCACGCGCTTGGAACCCAACGGTCTAGCCATTAGGCTATCGGAGCTCTGTCGATGGAAGTCTTAAATATAATAAAAACAAAAAATGCACCTTGGTAATTATTGATTCAAACACTTTGAAATTTACAGGTCGAATAATTAAACTGACTCAGAATTTTTCTCCCTACATAAATAATCAATATTCGCAAAAGAGAAAAATTAAAAAAAAAAGAAGAAGAAATTTCAAATTAGAAACTAAAAGTATACATTGAAGATTTTCGTTCAGGCTGGGACTCGAACCCAGGGCCACTCGCTTGGAAGCCTCTAGCCATTAGTCTATGGGAGCTCTGTCGGTGGGAGTTTTAACTATAATAAAAACAAAAAATGCACCTTGGTAATTGTTTATTTAAACACTTTGAAATCTTCGTGTCGAAAAATTAAACTGTCTCAGAATTTTCTTCCCTACATAAATAATCAATAAATGCAAAGGAAAGAAATTGAAAAAAAAAAGAATTTTCAAATTAGAAAAGTAATATATACATTGAAGATATTCGCTCCGGCTGGGACTCGAACCCAGGCCACTCGCTTGGAAGACCAGCGGTCTAGCCATTAGGCTATCGGAGTTCTGTCGAGCGGAGTCTTACTGCCTGACTGATACTGCCTGACTGACAGACTGACTCAGTGACTGACTGACTGACTCACTGACTGACCGAGACTGACTGACTAACTGCCCGACTGACTGAGACTGGACTGACTGACTGACTGACTGACTGACTGACTAACTGACTGACTGAGACTGACTGACTGACTGCTTGACTCTCTGACTGGCTATTTCACTGACTGACTGAATGACTAAATGACTGACTGACACTGACTGACTGACTGCTTGACTACCTGACTGACTGCTTGACTGACTGGACAGGACTGACCGACTGACTGACTGACAGACTGACTGAATAAGGCTGACTGACTGACTGACTGACAGACTGACTGAATAAGGCTGACCGACTGACTGACTGCCTGACTGACTGACTGACTGAATGCCTGACTGCCTGACTGACTGACTGACTGAATGACTGACTGACTGACTGACCGAGACTGACTGACTGACTGACTGAGACTGGACTGGACTGACTGACTGACTGACTGACTGAGACTGACTGACTGCTTTAGTGACTAACTGACTGCACAGGACTGACCGACTGACTGACTGACTGACTGCCTGACTGACTGACTGACTGAATGACTGACTGACTGAGACTAAATGACTGACTGCTTGACTGACTGGCTGAATGACTAACTGACTGACTGAGTGACTGACTGACTGGACTGACTGACTGAGACTGAATGACTGAGTGCTTGACTGATTGACTGTCAGACTGACTGACTGACTTCGCAAAAGGGAAAAATAAAAAAAAAAGAATTATAAAATTAGAAAAAAATATTTGCATTTAAGATTTCCTTTCCGGCCGGGACTCGAACCCAGTACCACGCGCTAGGAACCCAACGGTCTAGCCATTAGGCTATCGGAGCTCTGTCGATGGAAGTCTTAAATATAATAAAAACAATAAATGCACCTTGGTAATTATTGATTCAAACACTTTGAAATTTACAGGTCGAATAATTAAACTGACTCAGAATTTTTCTCCCTACTCAAATAATCAATATTCGCAAAAGAGAAAAATTAAAAAAAAAAAGAAGAAGAAATTTCAAATTAGAAACTAAAAGTATACATTGAAGATTTTCGTTCAGGCTGGGACTCGAACCCAGGGCCACTCGCTTGGAAGCCTAACACTCTAGCCATTAGTCTATGGGAGCTCTGTCGGTGGGAGTTTTAAATATAATAAAAACAAAAAATGCACCTTGGTAATTGTTTATTTAAACACTTTGAAATCTTCGTGTCGAAAAATTAAACTGACTCGGAATTTTCTTCCCTACATAAATAATCAATAATTGCAAAGGAAAGAAATTGAAAAAAAAAAGAATTTTCAAATTAGAAAAGAAATATATACATTGAAGATATTCGCTCCGGCTGGGACTCGAGCCCAGGCCACTCGCTTGGAAGACCAGCGGTCTAGCCATTAGGCTATCGGAGTTCTGTCGAGCGGAGTCTTACTGCCTGACTGATACTGCCTGACTGACAGACTGACTCACTGACTGACTGACTGAGACTGGACTGACTCACTGACTGACCGAGACTTTTCTCCGCACGCACCCCACCTCTTAGCCGTAGGCCTTAACTGCCTGACCGACTGAGACTGGACTGACTGACTGACTGACTGACTGACTGACTAACTGACTGACTGAGACTGACTGACTGACTGCTTGACTCTCTGACTGGCTATTTCACTGACTGACTGAATGACTAAATGACTGACTGACACTGATTGACTGACTGCTTGACTACCTGACTGACTGCTTGACTGACTAACTGACTGGACAGGACTGACCGACTGACTGACTGACAGACTGACTGAATAAGGATGACTGACAGACTGACTGAATAAGGCTGACTGACTGACTGACTGACAGACTGACTGACTGACTGACCGACTGACTGACTGCCTGACTGACTGACTGACTGCCTGACTGACTGACTGACTGAATGACTGACTGACTGACTGACCGAGACTGACTGACTGACTGACTGAGACTGGACTGGACTGACTGACTGACTGACGGACTGAGACTGACTGACTGCTTTAGTGACTAACTGACTGCACAGGACTGACCGACTGACTGACTGACTGACTGCCTGACTGACTGACTGACTGAATGACTGACTGACTGAGACTAAATGACTGACTGCTTGACTGACTGGCTGAAGGACTAACTGACTGACTGAGTGACTGACTGACTGGACTGACTGACTGAGACTGAATGACTGAGTGCTTGACTGATTGACTGTCAGACTGACTGACTGACTTCGCAAAAGGGAAAAATAAAAAAAAAAGAATTATAAAATTAGAAAAAAATATTTGCATTTAAGATTTCCTTTCCGGCTGGGATTTGAACCCAGGGCGACACTCATGGAAGCCCAACGCTCTCGCCAATATACTATCGGATCTCTGTTGATCGGTGTCTTAATTATAATAAAAACAAAAAATGCACCTTAGTAATTATTGATCTAAAATCTTTGAAATCTAAAGGTCGAATGATTAAACTGACTCAGAATTTTCTTCCGTACATAAATAATCCATATTTGCAAAAGAAAGAAATTGAAAAAAAAAAAATCTTCAAATTAGAAGAGAAATATATACATGGAAGATTTTCGTTCCGGCCGGGACTCGAACCCAGTACCACGCGCTTGGAACCCAACGGTCTAGCCATTAGGCTATCGGAGCTCTGTCGATGGAAGTCTTAAATATAATAAAAACTAAAAATGCACCTTGGTAATTATTGATTCAAACACTTTGAAATTTACAGGTCGAATAATTAAACTGACTCAGAATTTTTCTCCCTACATAAATAATCAATATTCGCAAAAGAGAAAAATTAAAAAAAAAAAGAAGAAGAAATTTCAAATTAGAAACTAAAAGTATACATTGAAGATTTTCGTTCAGGCTGGGACTCGATCCCAGGGCCACTCGCTTGGAAGCCTAACACTCTAGCCATTAGTCTATGGGAGCTCTGTCGGTGGGAGTTTTAAATATAATAAAAACAAAAAATGCACCTTGGTAATTGTTTATTTAAACACTTTGAAATCTTCGTGTCGAAAAATTAAACTGACTCAGAATTTTGTTCCCTACATAAATAATCAATAATTGCAAAGGAAAGAAATTGAAAAAAAAAAGAATTTTCAAATTAGAAAAGAAATATATACATTGAAGATATTCGCTCCGGCTGGGACTCGAGCCCAGGCCACTCGCTTGGAAGACCAGCGGTCTAGCCATTAGGCTATCGGAGTTCTGTCGAGCGGAGTCTTACTGCCTGACTGATACTGCCTGACTGACAGACTGACTCACTGACTGACTGACTGAGACTGGACTGACTCACTGACTGACCGAGACTTTTCTCCGCACGCACCCCACCTCTTAGCCGTAGGCCTTAACTGCCTGACCGACTGAGACTGGACTGACTGACTGACTGACTGACTGACTGACTAACTGACTGACTGAGACTGACTGACTGACTGCTTGACTCTCTGACTGGCTATTTCACTGACTGACTGAATGACTAAATGACTGACTGACACTGATTGACTGACTGCTTGACTGACTAACTGACTGGACAGGACTGACCGACTGACTGACTGACAGACTGACTGAATAAGGATGACTGACAGACTGACTGAATAAGGCTGACTGACTGACTGACTGACAGACTGACTGAATAAGGCTGACCGACTGACTGACTGCCTGACTGACTGACTGACTGAATGACTGACTGACTGACTGACCGAGACTGACTGACTGACTGACTGAGACTGGACTGGACTGACTGACTGACTGACTGACTGAGACTGACTGACTGCTTTAGTGACTAACTGACTGACTGACTGCCTGACTGACTGACTGACTGAATGACTGACTGACTGAGACTAAATGACTGACTGCTTGACTGACTGGCTGAAGGACTAACTGACTGACTGAGTGACTGACTGACTGGACTGACTGACTGAGACTGAATGACTGAGTGCTTGACTGATTGACTGTCAGACTGACTGACTGACTTCGCAAAAGGGAAAAATAAAAAAAAAGAATTATAAAATTAGAAAAAAATATTTGCATTTAAGATTTCCTTTCCGGCTGGGATTTGAACCCAGGGCGACACTCATGGAAGCCCAACGCTCTCGCCAATATACTATCGGATCTCTGTTGATCGGTGTCTTAATTATAATAAAAACAAAAAATGCACCTTAGTAATTATTGATCTAAAATCTTTGAAATCTAAAGGTCGAATGATTAAACTGACTCAGAATTTTCTTCCGTACATAAATAATCCATATTTGCAAAAGAAAGAAATTGAAAAAAAAAAGAATCTTCAAATTAGAAGAGAAATATATACATGGAAGATTTTCGTTCCGGCCGGGACTCGAACCCAGTACCACGCGCTTGGAACCCAACGGTCTAGCCATTAGGCTATCGGAGCTCTGTCGATGGAAGTCTTAAATATAATAAAAACTAAAAATGCACCTTGGTAATTATTGATTCAAACACTTTGAAATTTACAGGTCGAATAATTAAACTGACTCAGAATTTTTCTCCCTACATAAATAATCAATATTCGCAAAAGAGAAAAATTTAAAAAAAAAGAAGAAGAAATTTCAAGTTAGAAACTAAAAGTATACATTGAAGATTTTCGTTCAGGCTGGGACTCGATCCCAGGGCCACTCGCTTGGAAGCCTAACACTCTAGCCATTAGTCTATGGGAGCTCTGTCGGTGGGAGTTTTAAATATAATAAAAACAAAAAATGCACCTTGGTAATTGTTTATTTAAACACTTTGAAATCTTTGTGTCGAAAAATTAAACTGACTCAGAATTTTGTTCCCTACATAAATAATCAATAATTGCAAAGGAAAGAAATTGAAAAAAAAAAGAATTTTCAAATTAGAAAAGAAATATATACATTGAAGATATTCGCTCCGGCTGGGACTCGAACCCAGGCCATTCGCTTGGAAGACCAGCGGTCTAGCCATTAGGCTATCGGAGTTCTGTCGAGCTGAGTCTTACTGCCTGACTGATACTGCCTGACGGACAGACTGACTCACTGACTGACTGATACTGACTGACTGACTCACTGACTGACCGAGACTGACTGACTAACTGCCTG
Source organism: Uloborus diversus (assembly GCF_026930045.1). Lineage (NCBI taxonomy): Eukaryota > Metazoa > Arthropoda > Arachnida > Araneae > Uloboridae > Uloborus > Uloborus diversus. Next base: position 164,246 of record NW_026558459.1, on the reverse strand, counting down.
ACTGACTGAGACTGGACTGACTGACTGACTGACTAACTGACTGACTAACTGACTGACTGAGACTGACTGACTGACTGCTTGACTCTCTGACTGGCTATTTCACTGACTGACTGAATGACTAAATGACTGACTGACACTGACTGACTGACTGCTTGACTACCTGACTGACTGCTTGACTGACTAACTGACTGGACAGGACTGACCGACTGACTGACTGACAGACTGACTGAATAAGGATGACTGACAGACTGACTGAATAAGGCTGACTGACTGACTGACTGACAGACTGACTGAATAAGGCTGACCGACTGACTGACTGCCTGACTGACTGACTGAATGACTGACTGACTGACTGACCGAGACTGATTGACTGACTGACTGAGACTGGACTGGACTGACTGACTGACTGACTGACTGAGACTGACTGACTGCTTTAGTGACTAACTGACTGCACAGGACTGACCGACTGACTGACTGACTGACTGCCTGACTGACTGACTGACTGAATGACTGACTGACTGAGACTAAATGACTGACTGCTTGACTGACTGGCTGAAGGACTAACTGACTGACTGAGTGACTGACTGACTGGACTGACTGACTGAGACTGAATGACTGAGTGCTTGACTGATTGACTGTCAGACTGACTGACTGACTTCGCAAAAGGGAAAAATTAAAAAAAAACAATTATAAAATTAGAAAAAAATTTTTGCATTTAAGATTTCCTTTCCGGCTGGGATTTGAACCCAGGGCGACACTCATGGAAGCCCAACGCTCTCGCCAATATTCTATCGGATCTCTGTTGATCGGTGTCTTAAATATAATAAAAACAAAAAATGCACCTTGGTAATTATTGATTCAAACACTTTGAAATTTACAGGTCGAATAATTAAACTGACTCAGAATTTTTCTCCCTACATAAATAATCAATATTCGCAAAAGAGAAAAATTAAAAAAAAAGAAGAAGAAATTTCAAATTAGAAACTAAAAGTATACATTGAAGATTTTCGTTCAGGCTGGGACTCGAACCCAGGGCCACTCGCTTGGAAACCTAACACTCTAGCCATTAGTCTATTATAGCTCTGTCGGTGGGTGTTTTAAATATAATAAAAACAAAAAATGCACCTTGGTAATTGTTTATTTAAACACTTTGAAATCTTCGTGTCGAAAAATTAAACTGACTCAGAATTTTCTTCCCTACATAAATAATCAATAATTGCAAAGGAAAGAAATTGAAAAAAAAAAAGAATTTTCAAATTAGAAAAGAAATATATACATTGAAGATATTCGCTCCGGCTGGGACTCGAACCCAGGCCACTCGCTTGGAAGACCAGCGGTCTAGCCATTAGGCTATCGGAGTTCTGTCGAGCGGAGTCTTACTGCCTGACTGATACTGCCTGACTGACAGACTGACTTACTGACTGACTGATACTGACTGACTGACTCACTGACTGACCGAGACTGACTGACTAACTGCCTGACTGACTGAGACTGGACTGACTGACTGACTGACTGACTGACTGACTAACTGACTGACTGAGACTGACTGACTGACTGCTTGACTCTCTGACTGGCTATTTCACTGACTGACTGAATGACTAAATGACTGACTGACACTGACTGACTGACTGCTTGACTACCTGACTGACTGCTTGACTGACTAACTGACTGGACAGGACTGACCGACTGACTGACTGACAGACTGACTGAATAAGGATGACTGACAGACTGACTGAATAAGGCTGACTGACTGACTGACTGACAGACTGACTGAATAAGGCTGACCGACTGACTGACTGCCTGACTGACTGACTGACTGACTGACTGACCGAGACTGACTGACTGACTGAGACTGGACTGGACTGACTGACTGACTGACTGACTGAGACTGACTGACTGCTTTAGTGACTAACTGACTGCACAGGACTGACCGACTGACTGACTGCCTGACTGAATGACTGACTGACTGAGACTAAATGACTGACTGCTTGACTGACTGGCTGAAGGACTAACTGACTGACTGAGTGACTTTCTGACTGACTGAGACTGAATGACTGAGTGCTTGACTGATTGACTGTGAGACTGACTGACTGACTTCGCAAAAGTGAAAAATAAAAAAAAAGAATTATAAAATTAGAAAAAAATATTTGCATTTAAGATTTCCTTTCCGGCCGGGACTCGAACCCAGTACCACGCGCTAGGAACCCAACGGTCTAGCCATTAGGCTATCGGAGCTCTGTCGATGGAAGTCTTAAATATAATAAAAACTAAAAATGCACCTTGGTAATTATTGATTCAAACACTTTGAAATTTACAGGTCGAATAATTAAACTGACTCAGAATTTTTCTCCCTACATAAATAATCAATATTCGCAAAAGAGAAAAATTTAAAAAAAAAGAAGAAGAAATTTCAAGTTAGAAACTAAAAGTATACATTGAAGATTTTCGTTCAGGCTGGGACTCGATCCCAGGGCCACTCGCTTGGAAGCCTAACACTCTAGCCATTAGTCTATGGGAGCTCTGTCGGTGGGAGTTTTAAATATAATAAAAACAAAAAATGCACCTTGGTAATTGTTTATTTAAACACTTTGAAATCTTTGTGTCGAAAAATTAAACTGACTCAGAATTTTGTTCCCTACATAAATAATCAATAATTGCAAGGGAAAGAAATTGAAAAAAAAAAGAATTTTCAAATTAGAAAAGAAATATATACATTGAAGATATTCGCTCCGGCTGGGACTCGAACCCAGGCCATTCGCTTGGAAGACCAGCGGTCTAGCCATTAGGCTATCGGAGTTCTGTCGAGCTGAGTCTTACTGCCTGACTGATACTGCCTGACGGACAGACTGACTCACTGACTGACTGATACTGACTGACTGACTCACTGACTGACCGAGACTGACTGACTAACTGCCTGACTGACTGAGACTGGACTGACTGACTGACTGACTGACTGACTGACTAACTGACTGACTGAGACTGACTGACTGACTGCTTGACTCTCTGACTGGCTATTTCACTGACTGACTGAATGACTAAATGACTGACTGACACTGACTGACTGACTGCTTGACTACCTGACTGACTGCTTGACTGACTAACTGACTGGACAGGACTGACCGACTGACTGACTGACAGACTGACTGAATAAGGATGACTGACAGACTGACTGAATAAGGCTGACTGACTGACTGACTGACAGACTGACTGAATAAGGCTGACCGACTGACTGACTGCCTGACTGACTGACTGAATGACTGACTGACTGACTGACCGAGACTGATTGACTGACTGACTGAGACTGGACTGGACTGACTGACTGACTGACTGACTGAGACTGACTGACTGCTTTAGTGACTAACTGACTGCACAGGACTGACCGACTGACTGACTGACTGACTGCCTGACTGACTGACTGACTGAATGACTGACTGACTGAGACTAAATGACTGACTGCTTGACTGACTGGCTGAAGGACTAACTGACTGACTGAGTGACTGACTGACTGGACTGACTGACTGAGACTGAATGACTGAGTGCTTGACTGATTGACTGTCAGACTGACTGACTGACTTCGCAAAAGGGAAAAATTAAAAAAAAACAATTATAAAATTAGAAAAAAATTTTTGCATTTAAGATTTCCTTTCCGGCTGGGATTTGAACCCAGGGCGACACTCATGGAAGCCCAACGCTCTCGCCAATATTCTATCGGATCTCTGTTGATCGGTGTCTTAAATATAATAAAAACAAAAAATGCACCTTGGTAATTATTGATTCAAACACTTTGAAATTTACAGGTCGAATAATTAAACTGACTCAGAATTTTTCTCCCTACATAAATAATCAATATTCGCAAAAGAGAAAAATTAAAAAAAAAGAAGAAGAAATTTCAAATTAGAAACTAAAAGTATACATTGAAGATTTTCGTTCAGGCTGGGACTCGAACCCAGGGCCACTCGCTTGGAAACCTAACACTCTAGCCATTAGTCTATTATAGCTCTGTCGGTGGGTGTTTTAAATATAATAAAAACAAAAAATGCACCTTGGTAATTGTTTATTTAAACACTTTGAAATCTTCGTGTCGAAAAATTAAACTGACTCAGAATTTTCTTCCCTACATAAATAATCAATAATTGCAAAGGAAAGAAATTGAAAAAAAAAAAGAATTTTCAAATTAGAAAAGAAATATATACATTGAAGATATTCGCTCCGGCTGGGACTCGAACCCAGGCCACTCGCTTGGAAGACCAGCGGTCTAGCCATTAGGCTATCGGAGTTCTGTCGAGCGGAGTCTTACTGCCTGACTGATACTGCCTGACTGACAGACTGACTTACTGACTGACTGATACTGACTGACTGACTCACTGACTGACCGAGACTGACTGACTAACTGCCTGACTGACTGAGACTGGACTGACTGACTGACTGACTGACTGACTGACTAACTGACTGACTGAGACTGACTGACTGACTGCTTGACTCTCTGACTGGCTATTTCACTGACTGACTGAATGACTAAATGACTGACTGACACTGACTGACTGACTGCTTGACTGACTAACTGACTGGACAGGACTGACCGACTGACTGACTGACAGACTGACTGAATAAGGATGACTGACAGACTGACTGAATAAGGCTGACTGACTGACTGACTGACAGACTGACTGAATAAGGCTGACCGACTGACTGACTGCCTGACTGACTGACTGACTGACTGACTGACCGAGACTGACTGACTGACTGAGACTGGACTGGACTGACTGACTGACTGACTGACTGAGACTGACTGACTGCTTTAGTGACTAACTGACTGCACAGGACTGACCGACTGACTGACTGCCTGACTGAATGACTGACTGACTGAGACTAAATGACTGACTGCTTGACTGACTGGCTGAAGGACTAACTGACTGACTGAGTGACTTTCTGACTGACTGAGACTGAATGACTGAGTGCTTGACTGATTGACTGTGAGACTGACTGACTGACTTCGCAAAAGTGAAAAATAAAAAAAAAGAATTATAAAATTAGAAAAAAATATTTGCATTTAAGATTTCCTTTCCGGCCGGGACTCGAACCCAGTACCACGCGCTAGGAACCCAACGGTCTAGCCATTAGGCTATCGGAGCTCTGTCGATGGAAGTCTTAAATATAATAAAAACAAAAAATGCACCTTGGTAATTATTGATTCAAACACTTTGAAATTTACAGGTCGAATAATTAAACTGACTCAGAATTTTTCTCCCTACATAAATAATCAATATTCGCAAAAGAGAAAAATTAAAAAAAAAAGAAGAAGAAATTTCAAATTAGAAACTAAAAGTATACATTGAAGATTTTCGTTCAGGCTGGGACTCGAACCCAGGGCCACTCGCTTGGAAGCCTAACACGCTAGCCATTAGTCTATGGGAGCTCTGTCGGTGGGAGTTTTAAATATAATAAAAACAAAAAATGCACCTTGGTAATTGTTTATTTAAACACTTTGAAATCTTCGTGTCGAAAAATTAAACTGACTCAGAATTTTCTTCCCTACATAAATAATCAATAATTGCAAAGGAAAGAAATTGAAAAAAAAAAGAATTTTCAAATTAGAAAAGAAATATATACATTGAAGATATTCGCTCCGGCTGGGACTCGAACCCAGGCCACTCGCTTGGAAGACCAGCGGTCTAGCCATTAGGCTATCGGAGTTCCGTCGAGCGGAGTCTTACTGCCTGACTGATACTGCCTGACTGACAGACTGACTCACTGATTGACTGATACTGACTGACTGACTCACTGACTGACCGAGACTGACTGACTAACTGCATGACTGACTGAGACTGGACTGACTGACTGACTGACTGACTGACTGACTAACTGACTGACTGAGACTGACTGACTGACTTCTTGACTCTCTGACTGGCTATTTCACTGACTGACTGACACTGACTGACTGACGCTTGACTACCTGACTGACTGCTTGACTGACTAACTGACTGGACAGGACTGACCGACTGACTGACTGACAGACTGACTGAATAAGGATGACTGACTGCCTGACTGACTGACTGACTGACTGACCGAGACTGACTGACTGACTGAGACTGGACTGGACTGACTGACTGACTGACTGACTGAAACTGACTGACTGCTTTAGTGACTAACTGACTGCACAGGACTGACCGACTGACTGACTGCCTGGCTGAATGACTGACTGACTGAGACTAAATGACTGACTGCTTGACTGACTGGCTGAAGGACTAACTGACTGACTGAGTGACTGACTGACTGACTGAGACTGAATGACTGAGTGCTTGACTGATTGACTGTCAGACTGACTGACTGACTTCGCAAAAGGGAAAAATAAAAAAAAAGAATTATAAAATTAGAAAAAAATATTTGCATTTAAGATTTCCTTTCCGGCCGGGACTCGAACCCAGTACCACGCGCTAGGAACCCAACGGTCTAGCCATTAGGCTATCGGAGCTCTGTCGGTGGAAGTCTTAAATATAATAAAAACAAAAAATGCACCTTGGTAATTATTGATTCAAACACTTTGAAATTTACAGGTCGAATAATTAAACTGACTCAGAATTTTTCTCCCTACATAAATAATCAATATTCGCAAATGAGAAAAATTAAAAAAAAAAAGAAGAAGAAATTTCAAATTAGAAACTAAAAGTATACATTGAAGATTTTCTTTCAGGCTGGGACTCGAAACCAGGGCCACTCGCTCGGAAGCCTAACACTCTAGCCATTAGTCTATGGGAGCTCTGTCGGTGCTAGTTTTAAATATAATAAAAACAAAAAATGCACCTTGGTAATTGTTTATTTAAACACTTTGAAATCTTCGTGTCGAAAAATTAAACTGACTCAGAATTTTCTTACCTACATAAATAATCAATAATTGCAAAGGAAAGAAATTGAAAAAAAAAAGAATTTTCAAATTAGAAAAGAAATATATACATTGAAGATATTCGCTCCGGCTGGGACTCGAACCCAGGCCACTCGCTTGGAAGACCAGCGGTCTAGCCATTAGGCTATCGGAGTTCTGTCGAGCGGAGTCTTACTGCCTGACTGATACTGCCTGACTGACAGACTGACTCACTGACTGACCGAGACTGACTGACTCACTGCCTGACTGAGACTGACTGACTGACTGCTTGACTCTCTGACTGGCTATTTCACTGACTGACTGAATGACTAAATGACTGACTGACACTGACTGATTGACTGCTTGACTACCTGACTGACTAACTGACTGGACAGGACTGACTGACTGACTGACTGACAGACTGACTGAATAAGGATGACTGACACACTGACTGAATAAGGCTGACTGACTGACTGACTGACAGACTGACTGAATAAGGCTGACCGACTGACTGACTGCCTGACTGACTGACTGACTGAATGACTGACTGACTGACTGACCGAGACTGACTGACTGACTGACTGAGACTGGACTGGACTGACTGACTGACTGACTGACTGACTGACTGACTGAGACTGACTGACTGCTTTAGTGACTAACTGACTGCACAGGACTGAACGACTGACTGACTGACTGACTGCCTGTCTGACTGACTGACTGAATGACTGACTGAGTGAGACTAAATGACTGACTGCTTGACTGACTGGCTGAAGGACTAACTGACTGACTGAGTGACTGACTGACTGGACTGACTGACTGAGACTGAATGACTGAGTGCTTGACTGATTGACTGTCAGACTGACTTCGCAAAAGGGAAAAATAAAAAAAAAAGAATTATAAAATTAGAAAAAAATATTTGCATTTAAGATTTCCTTTCCGGCCGGGACTCGAACCCAGTACCACGCGCTAGGAACCCAACGGTCTAGCCATTAGGCTATCGGAGCTCTGTCGATGGAAGTCTTAAATATAATTAAAAAAAAATGCACCTTGGTAATTGTTTATTTAAACACTTTGAAATCTTCGTGTCGAAAAATTAAACTGACTCAGAATTTTCTTCCCTACATAAATAATCAATAATTGCAAAGGAAAGAAATTGAAAAAAAAAAGAATTTTCAAATTAGAAAAGAAATATATACATTGAAGATATTCGCTCCGGCTGGGACTCGAACCCAGGCCACTCGCTTGGAAGACCAGCGGTCTAGCCATTAGGCTATCGGAGTTCTGTCGAGCGGAGTCTTACTGCCTGACTGATACTGCCTGACTGACAGACTGACTCACTGATTGACTGATACTGACTGACTGACTCACTGACTGACCGAGACTGACTGACTAACTGCCTGACTGACTGAGACTGGACTGACTGACTGACTGACTGAGTGACTGACTAACTGACTGACTGAGACTGACTGACTGACTGCTTGACTCTCTGACTGGCTATTTCACTGACTGACTGAATGACTTAATGACTGACTGACACTGACTGACTGACTGCTTGACTACCTGACTGACTGCTTGACTGACTAACTGACTGGACAGGACTGACCGACTGACTGACTGACAGACTGACTGAATAAGGATGACTGACAGACTGACTGAATAAGGCTGACTGACTGACTGACTGACAGACTGACTGAATAAGGCTGACCGACTGACTGACTGCCTGACTGACTGACTGACTGAATGACTGACTGACTGACCGACCGAGACTGACTGACTGACTGACTGAGACTGGACTGGACTGACTGACTGACTGAGACTGACTGACTGCTTTAGTGACTAACTGACTGCACAGGACTGACCGACTGACTGACTGACTGACTGCCTGACTGACTGACTGACTGAATGACTGACTGACTGAGACTAAATGACTGACTGCTTGACTGACTGGCTGAAGGACTAACTGACTGACTGAGTGACTGACTGACTGGACTGACTGACTGAGACTGAATGACTGAGTGCTTGACTGATTGACTGTCAGACTGACTGACTGACTTCGCAAAAGGGAAAAATAAAAAAAAAAGAATTATAAAATTAGAAAAAAATATTTGCATTTAAGATTTCCTTTCTGGCTGGGATTTGAACCCAGGGCGACACTCATGGAAGCCCAACGCTCTCGCCAATATACTATCGGATCTCTGTTGATCGGTGTCTTAATTATAATAAAAACAAAAAATGCACCTTAGTAATTATTGATCTAAAATCTTTGAAATCTAAAGGTCGAATGATTAAACTGACTCAGAATTTTCTTCCGTACATAAATAATCCATATTTGCAAAAGAAAGAAATTGAAAAAAAAAAGAATCTTCAAATTAGAAGAGAAATATATACATGGAAGATTTTCGTTCCGGCCGGGACTCGAACCCAGTACCACGCGCTTGGAACCCAACGGTCTAGCCATTAGGCTATCGGAGCTCTGCCGATGGGAGTCTTAAATATAATAAAAACAAAAAATGCACCTTGGTAATTATTGATTCAAACACTTTGAAATTTACAGGGCGAATAATTAAACTGACTCAGAATTTTTCTCCCTACATAAATAATTAATATTCGCAAAAGAGAAAAATTAAAAAAAAAAGAAGAAGAAATTTCAAATTAGAAACTAAAAGTATACATTGAAGATTTTCGTTCAGGCTGGGACTCGAACCCAGGGCCACTCGCTTGGAAGCCTAACACTCTAGCCATTAGTCTATGGGAGCTCTGTCGGTGGGAGTTTTAAATATAATAAAAACAAAAAATGCACCTTGGTAATTGTTTATTTAAACACTTTGAAATCTTCGTGTCGAAAAATTAAACTGACTCAGAATTTTCTTCCCTACATAAATAATCAATAATTGCAAAGGAAAGAAATTGAAAAAAAAAAGAATTTTCAAATTAGAAAAGAAATATATACATTGAAGATATTCGCTCCGGCTGGGACTCGAACCCAGGCCACTCGCTTGGAAGACCAGCGGTCTAGCCATTAGGCTATCGGAGTTCTGTCGAGCGGAGTCTTACTGCCTGACTGATACTGCCTGACTGACAGACTGACTCACTGACTGACTGATACTGACTGACTGACTCACTGACTGACCGAGACTGACCGACTAACTGCCTGACTGACTGAGACTGGACTTACTGACTGACTGACTGACTGACTGACTAACTGACTGACTGAGACTGACTGACTGACTGCTTGACTCTCTGACTGGCTATTTCACTGACTGACTGAATGACTAAATGACTGACTGACACTGACTGACTGACTGCTTGACTACCTGACTGACTGCTTGACTGACTAACTGACTGGACAGGACTGACCGACTGACTGAATAAGGATGACTGACAGACTGACTGAATAAGGCTGACTGACTGACTGACTGACAGACTGACTGAATAAGGCTGACCGACTGACTGACTGCCTGACTGACTGACTGACTGAATGACTGACTGACTGACTGACCGAGACTGACTGACTGAGACTGGACTGGACTGACTGACTGACTGACTGAGACTGACTGACTGCTTTAGTGACTAACTGACTGCACAGGACTGACCGACTGACTGACTGACTGACTGCCTGACTGACTGACTGACTGAATGACTGACTGACTGAGACTAAATGACTGACTGCTTGACTGACTGGCTGAAGGACTAACTGACTGACTGAGTGACTGACTGACTGGACTGACTGACTGAGACTGAATGACTGAGTGCTTGACTGAGTGACTGTCAGACTGACTGACTGACTTCGCAAAAGGGAAAAATAAAAAAAAAAAGAATTATAAAATTAGAAAAAAATATTTGCATTTAAGATTTCCTTTCCGGCTGGGATTTGAACCCAGGGCGACACTCATGGAAGCCCAACGCTCTCGCCAATATACTATCGGATCTCTGTTGATCGGTGTCTTAATTATAATAAAAACAAAAAATGCACCTTGGTAATTATTGATTCAAACACTTTGAAATTTACAGGTCGAATAATTAAACTGACTCAGAATTTTTCTCCCTACATAAATAATTAATATTCGCAAAAGAGAAAAATTAAAAAAAAAAGAAGAAGAAATTTCAAATTAGAAACTAAAAGTATACATTGAAGATTTTCGTTCAGGCTGGGACTCGAACCCAGGGCCACTCGCTTGGAAGCCTAACACTCTAGCCATTAGTCTATGGGAGCTCTGTCGGTGGGAGTTTTAAATATAATAAAAACAAAAAATGCACCTTGGTAATTGTTTATTTAAACACTTTGAAATCTTCGTGTCGAAAAATTAAACTGACTCAGAATTTTCTTCCCTACATAAATAATCAATAATTGCAAAGGAAAGAAATTGAAAAAAAAAAGAATTTTCAAATTAGAAAAGAAATATATACATTGAAGATATTCGCTCCGGCTGGGACTCGAACCCAGGCCACTCGCTTGGAAGACCAGCGGTCTAGCCATTAGGCTATCGGAGTTCTGTCGAGCGGAGTCTTACTGCCTGACTGATACTGCCTGACTGACAGACTGACTCACTGACTGACTGATACTGACTGACTGACTCACTGACTGACCGAGACTGACTGACTAACTGCCTGACTGACTGAGACTGGACTTACTGACTGACTGACTGACTGACTGACTAACTGACTGACTGAGACTGACTGACTGACTGCTTGACTCTCTGACTGGCTATTTCACTGACTGACTGAATGACTAAATGACTGACTGACACTGACTGACTGACTGCTTGACTACCTGACTGACTGCTTGACTGACTAACTGACTGGACAGGACTGACCGACTGACTGACTGACAGACTGACTGAATAAGGATGACTGACAGACTGACTGAATAAGGCTGACTGACTGACTGACTGACAGACTGACTGAATAAGGCTGACCGACTGACTGACTGCCTGACTGACTGACTGACTGAATGACTGACTGACTGACTGACCGAGACTGACTGACTGAGACTGGACTGGACTGACTGACTGACTGACTGAGACTGACTGACTGCTTTAGTGACTAACTGACTGCACAGGACTGACCGACTGACTGACTGACTGACTTTCTGACTGACTGACTGACTGAATGACTGACTGACTGAGACTAAATGACTGACTGCTTGACTGACTGGCTGAAGGACTAACTGACTGACTGAGTGACTGACTGACTGGACTGACTGACTGAGACTGAATGACTGAGTGCTTGACTGAGTGACTGTCAGACTGACTGACTGACTTCGCAAAAGGGAAAAATAAAAAAAAAAAGAATTAGAAAATTAGAAAAAAATATTTGCATTTAAGATTTCCTTTCCGGCTGGGATTTGAACCCAGGGCGACACTCATGGAAGCCCAACGCTCTCGCCAATATACTATCGGATCTCTGTTGATCGGTGTCTTAATTATAATAAAAACAAAAAATGCACCTTAGTAATTATTGATCTAAAATCTTTGAAATCTAAAGGTCGAATGATTAAACTGACTCAGAATTTTCTTCCGTACATAAATAATCCATATTTGCAAAAGAAAGAAATTGAAAAAAAAAAGAATCTTCAAATTAGAAGAGAAATATATACATGGAAGATTTTCGTTCCGGCCGGGACTCGAACCCAGTACCACGCGCTTGGAACCCAACGGTCTAGCCATTAGGCTATCGGAGCTCTGTCGATGGAAGTCTTAAATATAATAAAAACAAAAAATGCACCTTGGTAATTATTGATTCAAACACTTTGAAATTTACAGGTCGAATAATTAAACTGACTCAGAATTTTTCTCCCTACATAAATAATCAATATTCGCAAAAGAGAAAAATTAAAAAAAAAAAAAGAAGAAATTTCAAATTAGAAACTAAAAGTATACATTGAAGATTTTCGTTCACCCTGGGACTCGAACCCAGGGCCACTCGCATGGAAGCCTAACACAATAGCCATTAGTCTATGGGAGCTCTGTCGGTGGGAGTTTTAAATATAATAAAAACAAAAAATGCACCTTGGTAATTGTTTATTTAAACACTTTGCAATCTTCGTGTCGAAAAATTAAACTGACTCAGAATTTTCTTCCCTACATAAATAATCAATAATTGCAAAGGAAAGAAATTGAAAAAAAAAAAAGAATTTTCAAATTAGAAAAGAAATATATACATTGAAGATATTCGCTCCGGCTGGGACTCGAACACAGGCCACTCGCTTGGAAGACCAGCGGTCTAGCCAGTAGGCTATCGGAGTTCTGTCGAGCGGAGTCTTACTGCCTGACTGATACTGCCTGACTGACAGACTGACTCACTGACTGACAATAATGACTGACTGACTCACTGACTGACCGAGACTGACTGACTAACTGCCTGACTGACTGAGACTGGACTGACTGACTTACTGACTGACTGACTGACTAACTGACTGACTGAGACTGACTGATTGACTGCTTGACTCTCTGACTGGCTATTTCACTGACTGACTGAATGACTAAATGACTGACTGACACTGACTGACTGACTGCTTGACTACCTGACTGACTGCTTGACTGACTAACTGACTGGACAGGACTGACCGACTGACTGACTGACAGACTGACTGAATAAGGATGACTGACAGACTGACTGAATAAGGCTGACTGACTGACTGACTGACAGACTGACTGAATAAGGCTGACCGACTGACTGACTGCCTGACTGACTGACTGACTGAATGACTGACTGACTGACTGACCGAGACTGACTGACTGACTGACTGAGACTGGACTGGACTGACTGACTGACTGAGACTGACTGACTGCTTTAGTGACTAACTGACTGCACAGGACTGACCGACTGACTGACTGACTGACTGCCTGACTGACTGACTGACTGAATGACTGACTGACTGAGACTAAATGACTGACTGCTTGACTGACTGGCTGAAGGACTAACTGACTGACTGAGTGACTGACTGACTGGACTGACTGACTGAGACTGAATGACTGAGTGCTTGACTGATTGACTGTCAGACTGACTGACTGACTTCGCAAAAGGGAAAAATAAAAAAAAAAGAATTATAAAATTAGAAAAAAATATTTGCATTTTAGATTTCCTTTCCGGCTGGGATTTGAACCCAGGGCGACACTCACGGAAGCCCAACGCTCTCGCCAATATACTATCGGATCTCTGTTGATCGGTGTCTTAATTATAATAAAAACAAAAAATGCACCTTAGTAATTATTGATCTAAAATCTTTGAAATCTAAAGGTCGAATGATTAAACTGACTCAGAATTTTCTTCCGTACATAAATAATCCATATTTGCAAAAGAAAGAAATTGAAAAAAAAAAGAATCTTCAAATTAGAAGAGAAATATATACATGGAAGATTTTCGTTCCGGCCGGGACTCGAACCCAGTACCACGCGCTTGGAACCCAACGGTCTAGCCATTAGGCTATCGGAGCTCTGCCGATGGGAGTCTTAAATATAATAAAAACAAAAAATGCACCTTGGTAATTATTGATTCAAACACTTTGAAATTTACAGGTCGAATAATTAAACTGACTCAGAATTTTTCTCCCTACATAAATAATTAATATTCGCAAAAGAGAAAAATTAAAAAAAAAGAAGAAGAAATTTCAAATTAGAAACTAAAAGTATACATTGAAGATTTTCGTTCAGGCTGGGACTCGAACCCAGGGCCACTCGCTTGGAAGCCTAACACTCTAGCCATTAGTCTATGGGAGCTCTGTCGGTGGGAGTTTTAAATATAATAAAAACAAAAAATGCACCTTGGTAATTGTTTATTTAAACACTTTGAAATCTTCGTGTCGAAAAATTAAACTGACTCAGAATTTTCTTCCCTACATAAATAATCAATAATTGCAAAGGAAAGAAATTGAAAAAAAAAAAGAATTTTCAAATTAGAAAAGAAATATATACATTGAAGATATTCGCTCCGGCTGGGACTCGAACCCAGGCCACTCGCTTGGAAGACCAGCGGTCTAGCCATTAGGCTATCGGAGTTCTGTCGAGCGGAGTCTTACTGCCTGACTGATACTGCCTGACTGACAGACTGACTCACTGACTGACTGATACTGACTGACTGACTCACTGACTGACCGAGACTGACTGACTAACTGCCTGACTGACTGAGACTGGACTGACTGACTGACTGACTGACTGACTGACTAACTGACTGACTGAGACTGACTGACTGACTGCTTGACTCTCTGACTGGCTATTTCACTGACTGACTGAATGACTAAATGACTGACTGACACTGACTGACTGACTGCTTGACTACCTGACTGACTGCTTGACTGACTAACTGACTGGACAGGACTGACCGACTGACTGACTGACAGACTGACTGAATGAGGATGACTGACAGACTGACTGAATAAGGCTGACTGACTGACTGACTGACAGACTGACTGAATAAGGCTGACCGACTGACTGACTGCCTGACTGACTGACTGACTGAATGACTGACTGACTGACTGACCGAGACTGACTGACTGAGACTGGACTGGACTGACTGACTGACTGACTGAGACTGACTGACTGCTTTAGTGACTAACTGACTGCACAGGACTGACCGACTGACTGACTGACTGACTGCCTGACTGACTGACTGACTGAATGACTGACTGACTGAGACTAAATGACTGACTGCTTGACTGACTGGCTGAAGGACTAACTGACTGACTGAGTGACTGACTGACTGGACTGACTGACTGAGACTGAATGACTGAGTGCTTGACTGAGTGACTGTCAGACTGACTGACTGACTTCGCAAAAGGGAAAAATAAAAAAAAAAAGAATTATAAAATTAGAAAAAAATATTTGCATTTAAGATTTCCTTTCCGGCTGGGATTTGAACCCAGGGCGACACTCATGGAAGCCCAACGCTCTCGCCAATATACTATCGGATCTCTGTTGATCGGTGTCTTAATTATAATAAAAACAAAAAATGCACCTTAGTAATTATTAATCTAAAATCTTTGAAATCTAAAGGTCGAATGATTAAACTGACTCAGAATTTTCTTCCGTACATAAATAATCCATATTTGCAAAAGAAAGAAATTGAAAAAAAAAAGAATCTTCAAATTAGAAGAGAAATATATACATGGAAGATTTTCGTTCCGGCCGGGACTCGAACCCAGTACCACGCGCTTGGAACCCAACGGTCTAGCCATTAGGCTATCGGAGCTCTGTCGATGGAAGTCTTAAATATAATAAAAACAAAAAATGCACCTTGGTAATTATTGATTCAAACACTTTGAAATTTACAGGTCGAATAATTAAACTGACTCAGAATTTTTCTCCCTACATAAATGTAAGGATCTCGGCTGGTCTAGGGGTATTCTTCACACAACAAAGCATGATGAAGGCATCGTACACTAATAAACATTTAATAATTGACAGCACAAGACGAATACAGGAACATAGAACAGGAAACATTAAAACATCGAGAACAACACATCTTCCACCACACTTCCCATCTTCCTCTTCAATCCGCCAAAACTGGTCGCGTCGCGCACAATCTCACTCCGCGCGTAGGAATACACAAGAGTTCGAGTTCTTAATAAAGTGTCTTAGAAAATAATACATCACCACACTCGTCCATCCTGATTATTCACGTCCTCGTGAACTGGTAAAATTTCGGTGAATGTTCTAGTTTCTTGGAAAGAGGTTAAAAAAAAAACTTCTGCAAATCCTTTGGAGTCGGGCTGGCATCAAGTCGTTGCTCCTCCATCGTCGTCAGCATCATCATCGTTGTCGTAATCTTCATTACGGTAGTCATCAGCATCGTTGTCGTCATCATGGTAGTCATCATCATCAGGTGGAGTTGAAGGCAGCACGACGTCAGTTGCACGCTCCGATCATCATCAAAAGCAGGATTTGAACAGGAACACCAAAAAAAAAAAAAAAAAAAAAGAAAAAGAAAAACACTAATATTTTTTTTTCTCCCCCTTTTTTTTAGGGACAAAGTTAGTCGGTTGGAGTTGTCGTCCATTTTTTCATAAAGTCAGCAGCAGAGGGCCTTCGTGTGTGCCAACTTTTGTGACCTCATACCGATTGTTTGGGTTGACTTTCGTTACTCTGTAGGGACCAAGAAATTTAGGTCGTAACTTCATACCTGTACCAAACTGAGTTCTCTGTATGGCAACGAAGTCGCCTATTTGATACTGAGTAGCAATTTTTCGTTTTTTATTAAAATTCTTCGTATTTTCCTCTTGAATTTTAAGTATGTTTGTTTTTGCTGTGTTACGAAGCAATTCTCTATCATCATGAAATTTTTGTTCATTTTCTTCTTCAAGTAAACTAAGTATTTCTAGATCTTCGTTCGAACGCATTTTTACACCTGTCAAGAGTTCGAATGGTGAAAATTTTGTGCTTCTGTGTTTTGTGGAATTCAGGATTTTCTGCAGTGCTGGGACAAATGTGTACCATTTTGTGGGATTATTTATCGAAAGTTTTGCAAGAACGGGGATCAATGTACCGTGGACTCGTTCGACTTGTCCGTTTCCCCGCGGTATTCCAGTTGTGATTTTTACATGTTGAATATTTTGTTTTATACAATAATCGCTGAATTCTCTTGAAGTAAAAGCTGGGCCTTTATCGGTAACTATACGAGAAGGATTTCCAAAAATACTCTCCTGAAATTCTAATTTTGAAATAACGTCATTTGTTGTAGTTGATTTTGTCGGGTATATCCATGTAAATTTTGTAAATGCATCGATAATAGTCAAAATGTGTTGATAGTTCTTATTTGTAGACATTAAAGGTCCTAAGAAATCGACGTGATAAGTGCTTAAAGGGCGATCATCTTTTGGAATTGGATTCAAAAATCCATCTTGCTTTCCACGTTTTTTATTTACCAAAATACAATGCACACAATTAGAAATAACAGTTTCGACAGCTTGTTTAAGGTTAGGGATAAAATAATTTTGTTGTACAACATCAACAGTTTTGGCTACTGCAAAATGACCATTTTCATGTACATGTTTGATAATCTCTGTTTGCATACCTTTGGGTACAACGAGCAATTCGCGATCATTTATCAATTTGTACAAAACACAATTTTTAACTACATAGTCATTTACTTTATTTACCTTGACTAGGGCAATTACTGTTTTTAAATTTTCATCATTTTGTTGAGCTGCAGCGATTTGATCTGTCAAGCAATTTTGAGTTATCATCATTACAGGATATCTACTTAAGGCATCTACATGGTTCATTTTTGTTGCGGGGCGATGAATTATATCGTAATTAAATTCTTCAAGCAACATGGCATATCGGGCAATTTTAGGTGATATATCTTTCTTTGATAATGTTTTCTTGAACGCGTCACAATCAGTAACAATCATAAATTTAGTATTCAAATAATGTCGAAATTTTTTAATTGCTTCAATGACTGCTAACATTTCAAGTTCATAGCTTGAATAATTTTCCTGCTGAGGGGTCGTTTTTCTACTAAAGTAGTAAATTGGGTTATAGTTGTTATTCGAAGACTCTTGTAGGAGTATAGCACCAAATCCGTGTTTACTTGCATCAGTGTGTAACTGAAGTTTTGCGCCAGGACGAAAAATGTCGAGAACAGGATAAGAAGTTAACTTTTCCTTCAAAACAGAAAATGCCTGATGTTGTTCTGGTCCAAAAACAAATGGAGCTGATTTCCGAAGCAAATCACTGAGTGGTTTAGCAATTAATGCATAATGCTGAATAAATTTTCGGAAGTAACCAGTAAGTCCTAAAAATTTTTGTATGTCTTTCACATTCTTCGGCAGGGGAAAATTTTGAACTGCAGAGGTTTTGCAAGTAGAGGGCATTATTTTTCCATTTTTAATCACATGACCCAAAAATTCTATTTCTCGCTTGAGAAATTGGCATTTCTTAATATTTAGGTCGAGTCCATACTCAGAGGCAATTTGAAGGACTTTTCTCAGCTTGTTTATACCATCCACTTCATCAACGGAAGGAATAAGAATATCATCCATGTAAATAATGACGGTCTGATCAATTAAAAGTTCACGAAAAATGCAATTAATATATTTCTGGAATAATAAGGGGCTTCCACTTAATCCGAAGGGACATTTCTGGAATTCATACTGGGCATTATGAGTGACAAATGATGTATACTTCTTACTGTTTTCTTCAATATCAATATGAAAAAATGCATTTTTCAAATCTAATGTAGTAAATGTCTTTGCTGAACTTAAAGAGTCTAAAATTTCATCAATTAAAGGTAAAGGATAGTGATCTTTAATTGTTTTACGGTTTAGTTTGCGGTAATCAACACATAAGCGATATGAATTATCTTTTTTCTTACAAAATACGATCGGTGAAACAAAGGAACTACAACTAGGTCTAATAATATCTTTTTCAAGCCAATCAGCAATCTGAGAATCTACGATTTCTTTTTGCAAAGGGGATAACCGACGGGGTTTGCTTACAACAGGAATCTCATCTTCTAAATTAATTGACATCTTTAAATTGGTCGTTTTAATTTTATCAGGCTTATAACTCTTAATTAAATGACTAACTTCTTCACGTATTTGAGGGTTTGAATATGTGCAAGGTCTAATTCAGGTTCATTGGGCACAATATTTGCGACATTCAACAAAAAATTTTCATGTTTTCTCAAGCTACAACCATTTTTATCAACACATAAAATACCTTGATTAATAACATCAGTACCAATAATTGCATCCACATTTAAAATATCATCATCAACTACATAAATCAATGTCGAGAACATACAGTCATTAATTTCAATATCAGAAAAGAAAGTGCCAATGGGACAATAAGTTTTGTTTCCCAAGCCGGAAAATGTTGCACTTGTAGGTTTTAAACTTATATTTCGGAAATTTTTAAAAATTTTATTTGAAAGCGCGGTTAGCTGTGATCCAGTATCAATTAGAGTAGTTATCACTGAATCATTTATTTTAGCTGACTTCAACATGTTGGAGTTAATTTGGAAAGAATTACAAGTTTTATGAGCATAGTCGGTCGTTTCCGTGGGTGAAAATGGAGTCGGATCGGCCTTGCATTTCGAAGAATTCGAAAAAGATCTCTTATCAGTTGTTTTCTTTTCACAATCTTTACTAACATGGCCAAAGCCTGAACAAAAAAAACAACGTTTTCCTTTGTTTTTTGTTGGACAGTCATACTGCAGGTGGGAATCATTTCCACAAAGAAAACAAAATTTGTTCATCTTTCTTTCGTTATGTTCGTTATATCTGGCTCCTAGTGAATTTTTTTCCGATCGAGTTGGAACTGGAAAAGGTTTAAACGCTGTATTTTTTCTCGAATGTGCATCAGCAGACATTTCAGAATATATCTTCAGCTTATTTCGAAAGTCATGAATATTCAAGCAATTATACAAAACACTTTTATTAAATGGCGTATCATCTATTCCGTTTATTATATAATGCATTAATGATGAATCATCAATATTAGCCGTGGAACCAATCTGACGCATCTTAAAAAAATATTCTTCGACACTTTCATTATAACGCATTTTTCTGTTCGAAAGCAATTTGTGTACTTCAGCCGGACAACGACTGTCGGAGAATTCCGCAAGCAATAAGTTTTTTAACGTCTGCCAAGACGTTGGCAAAATTTCGCTATCAATGAAAAGTTTTGCTTTTCCTACTAGTAATCGTTTAGAAAATAACAAAGCTTGCAAATCACTGAGATGTAGAAGTAGGATCGCTTCTTCAACGGAATCTATCCAAATGTTGACGTCAGACATTGCGTCGCCATTGAAACGTTTAACTAGAGTTTCGAAATCAGAAAATGTAACGTACGGTAATGCGGTGTTTGGATTATCAACATTTGTTATTATATTTGTTTCGTTTTCGTTAGGATATTCGGTTTCAGTTTGCACTGTAGCAGTTGCAGCGCCTTTAGGTTTTTGATCTCTCTTTTTGGACTTCATTTTTTCCACACCACGTCTGTATGTTTTCGAAATAAGGAATTGAAAATTGTGAAAAGAGTCACTCACCGCTTAAAGTTGAAGGAACAGCTACACGTTGAAACTTTCAAAGGGGCGAGGTTTCGGAATCAAAGGCCGTGCCCCCATTTGTAAGGATCTCGGCTGGTCTAGGGGTATTCTTCACACAACAAAGCATGATGAAGGCATCGTACACTAATAAACATTTAATAATTGACAGCACAAGACGAATACAGGAACATAGAACAGGAAACATTAAAACATCGAGAACAACACATCTTCCACCACACTTCCCATCTTCCTCTTCAATCCGCCAAAACTGGTCGCGTCGCGCACAATCTCACTCCGCGCGTAGGAATACACAAGAGTTCGAGTTCTTTAATAAAGTGTCTTAGAAAATAATACATCACCACATAAATAATCAATATTCGCAAAAGAGAAAAATTAAAAAAAAAAAAAGAAGAAATTTCAAATTAGAAACTAAAAGTATACATTGAAGATTTTCGTTCAGGCTGGGACTCGAACCCAGGGCCACTCGCTTGGAAGCCTAACACAAGAGCCATTAGTCTATGGGAGCTCTGTCGGTGGGAGTTTTAAATATAATAAAAACAAAAAATGCACCTTGGTAATTGTTTATTTAAACACTTTGCAATCTTCGTGTCGAAAAATTAAACTGACTCAGAATTTTCTTCCCTACATAAATAATCAATAATTGCAAAGGAAAGAAATTGAAAAAAAAAAAAGAATTTTCAAATTAGAAAAGAAATATATACATTGAAGATATTCGATCCGGCTGGGACTCGAACACAGGCCACTCGCTTGGAAGACCAGCGGTCTAGCCATTAGGCTATCGGAGTTCTGTCGAGCGGAGTCTTACTGCCTGACTGATACTGCCTGACTGACAGACTGACTCACTGACTGACAATAATGACTGACTGACTCACTGACTGACCGAGACTGACTGACTAACTGCCTGACTGACTGAGACTGGACTGACTGACTTACTGACTGACTGACTGACTAACTGACTGACTGAGACTGACTGATTGACTGCTTGACTCTCTGACTGGCTATTTCACTGACTGACTGAATGACTAAATGACTGACTGACACTGACTGACTGACTGCTTGACTACCTGACTGACTGCTTGACTGACTAACTGACTGGACAGGACTGACCGACTGACTGACTGACAGACTGACTGACTGACAGACTGACTGAATAAGGCTGACCGACTGACTGACTGCCTGACTGACTGACTGACTGAATGACTGACTGACTGACTGACCGAGACTGACTGACTGACTGACTGAGACTGGACTGGACTGACTGACTGACTGACTGACTGAGACTGACTGACTGCTTTAGTGACTAACTGACTGCACAGGACTGACCGACTGACTGACTGACTGACTGCCTGACTGACTGACTGACTGAATGACTGACTGACTGAGACTAAATGACTGACTGCTTGACTGACTGGCTGAAGGACTAACTGACTGACTGACTGACTGACTGGACTGACTGACTGAGACTGAATGACTGAGTGCTTGACTGATTGACTGTCAGACTGACTGACTGACTTCGCAAAAGGGAAAAATAAAAAAAAAAGAATTATAAAATTAGAAAAAAATATTTGCATTTAAGATTTCCTTTCCGGCCGGGACTCGAACCCAGTACCACGCGCTAGGAACCCAACGGTCTAGCCATTAGGCTATCGGAGCTCTGTCGATGGAAGTCTTAAATATAATAAAAACAAAAAATGCACGTTGGTAATTATTAATTCAAACACTTTGAAATTTACAGGTCGAATAATTAAACTGACTCAGAATTTTTCTCCCTACATAAATAATCAATATTCGCAAAAGAGAAAAATTAAAAAAAAAGAAGAAGAAATTTCAAATTAGAAACTAAAAGTATACATTGAAGATTTTCGTTCAGGCTGGGACTCGAACCCAGGGCCACTCGCTTGGAAGCCTAACACTCTAGCCATTAGTCTATGGGAGCTCTGTCGGTGGGAGTTTTAAATATAATAAAAACAAAAAATGAACCTTGGTAATTGTTTATTTAAACACTTTGAAATCTTCGTGTCGAAAAATTAAACTGACTCAGAATTTTCTTCCCTACATAAATAATCAATAATTGCAAAGGAAAGAAATTGAAAAAAAAAGAATTTTCAAATTAGAAAAGAAATATATACATTGAAGATATTCGCTCCGGCTGGGACTCGAACCCAGGGCACTCGCTTGGAAGACCAGCGGTCTAGCCATTAGGCTATCGGAGTTCTGTCGAGCGGAGTCTTACTGCCTGACTGATACTGCCTGACTGACAGACTGACTCACTGACTGACTGATACTGACTGACTGACTCACTGACTGGCCGAGACTGACTGACTAACTGCCTGACTGACTGAGACTGGACTGACTGACTGACTGACTGACTGACTGACTAACTGACTGACTGAGACTGACTGACTGACTGCTTGACTCTCTGACTGGCTATTTCACTGACTGACTGAATGACTGACTGACACTGACTGACTGACTGCTTGACTGACTAACTGACTGGACAGGACTGACCGACTGACTGACTGACAGACTGACTGAATAAGGATGACTGACAGACTGACTGAATAAGGCTGACTGACTGACTGACTGACAGACTGACTGAATAAGGCTGACCGACTGACTGACTGCCTGACTGACTGACTGACTGAATGACTGACTGACTGACTGACCGAGACTGACTGACTGACTGACTGAGACTGGACTGGACTGACTGACTGACTGACTGAGTGAGACTGACTGACTGCTTTAGTGACTAACTGACTGCACAGGACTGACCGACTGACTGACTGACTGACTGCCTGACTGACTGACTGACTGAATGACTGACTGACTGAGACTAAATGACTGACTGCTTGACTGACTGGCTGAAGGACTAACTGACTGACTGAGTGACTGACTGACTGGACTGACTGACTGAGACTGAATGACTGAGTGCTTGACTGATTGACTGTCAGACTGACTGACTGACTTCGCAAAAGGGAAAAAAAAAAAAAAAAGAATTATAAAATTAGAAAAAAATATTTGCATTTAAGATTTCCTTTCCGGCTGGGATTTGAACCCAGGGCGACACTCATGGAAGCCCAACGCTCTCGCCAATATACTATCGGATCTCTGTTGATCGGTGTCTTAATTATAATAAAAACAAAAAATGCACCTTAGTAATTATTGATCTAAAATCTTTGAAATCTAAAGGTCGAATGATTAAACTGACTCAGAATTTTCTTCCGTACATATATAATCCATATTTGCAAAAGAAAGAAATTGAAAAAAAAAAGAATCTTCAAATTAGAAGAGAAATATATACATGGAAGATTTTCGTTCCGGCCGGGACTCGAACCCAGTACCACGCGCTAGGAACCCAACGGTCTAGCCATTAGGCTATCGGAGCTCTGTCGATGGAAGTCTTAAATATAATATAAACAAAAAATGCACCTTGGTAATTATTGATTCAAACACTTTGAAATTTACAAGTCGAATAATTAAACTGACTCAGAATTTTTCTCCCTACATAAATAATCAATATTCGCAAAAGGGAAAAATTAAAAAAAAAAGAAGAAGAAATTTCAAATTAGAAACTAAAAGTATACATTGAAGATTTTCGTTCAGGCTGGGACTCGAACCCAGGGCCACTCGCTTGGAAGCCTAACACTCTAGCCATTAGTCTATGGGAGCTCTGTCGGTGGGAGTTTTAAATATAATAAAAACAAAAAATGAACCTTGGTAATTGTTTATTTAAACACTTTGAAATCTTCGTGTCGAAAAATTAAACTGACTCAGAATTTTCTTCCCTACATAAATAATAAATAATTGCAAAGGAAAGAAATTGAAAAAAAAAAAAGAATTTTCAAATTAGAAAAGAAATATATACATTGAAGATATTCGCTCCGGCTGGGATTCGAACCCAGACCACTTGCTTGGAAGACCAGCGGTCTAGCCATTAGGCTATCGGACTTCTGTCGAGCGGAGTCTTACTGCCTGACTGATACTGCCTGACTGACAGACTGACTCACTGACTGACTGATACTGACTGACTGACTCACTGACTGACCGAGACTGACTGACTAACTGCCTGACTGACTGAGACTGGACTGACTGACTGACTGACTGACTGACTAACTGACTGACTGAGACTGACTGACTGACTGCTTGACTCTCTGACTGGCTATTTCACTGACTGACTGAATGACTAAATGACTGACTGACACTGACTGACTGACTGCTTGACTACCTGACTGACTGCTTGACTGACTAACTGACTGGACAGGACTGACCGACTGACTGACTGACAGACTGACTGAATAAGGATGACTGACAGACTGACTGAATAAGACTGAGTGACTGACTGACTGACAGACTGACTGAATAAGGCTGACCGACTGACTGACTGCCTGACTGACTGACTGACTGAATGACTGACTGACTGACTGACCGAGACTGACTGACTGACTGACTGAGACTGGACTGGACTGACTGACTGACTGACTGACTGAGACTGACTGACTGCTTTAGTGACTAACTGACTGCACAGGACTGACCGACTGACTGACTGACTGACTGCCTGACTGACTGACTGACTGAATGACTGACTGACTAAGACTAAATGACTGACTGCTTGACTGACTGGCTGAAGGACTAACTGACTGACTGAGTGACTGACTGACTGGACTGACTGACTGACTTCGCAAAAGGGAAAAATAAAAAAAAAAAAGAATTATAAAATTAGAAAAAAATATTTGCATTTAAGATTTCCTTTCCGGCCGGGACTCGAACCCAGTACCACGCGCTAGGAACCCAACGGTCTAGCCATTAGGCTATCGGAGCTCTGTCGATGGAAGTCTTAAATATAATAAAAACAAAAAATGCACCTTGGTAATTATTGATTCAAACACTTTGAAATTTACAGGTCGAATAATTAAACTGACTCAGAATTTTTCTCCCTACATAAATAATCAATATTCGCAAAAGAGAAAAATTAAAAAAAAAAGAAGAAGAAATTTCAAATTAGAAACTAAAATTATACATTGAAGATTTTCGTTCAGGCTGGGACTCGTACCCAGGGCCTCTCACTTGGAAGCCTAACACTCTAGCCATTAGTCTATGGGAGCTCTGTCGGGGGGAGTTTTAAATATAATAAAAACAAAAAATGCACCTTGGTAATTGTTTATTTAAACACTTTGAAATCTTCGTGTCGAAAAATTAAACTGACTCAGAATTTTCTTCCCTACATAAATAATCAATAATTGCAAAGGAAAGAAATTGAAAAAAAAAAGAATTTTCAAATTAGAAAAGAAATATATACATTGAAGATATTCGCTCCGGCTGGGACTCGAACCCAGGCCACTCGCTTGGAAGACCAACGGTCTAGCCATTAGGCTATCGGAGTTCTGTCGAGCGGAGTCTTACTGCCTGACTGATACTGCCTGACTGACAGACTGACTCACTGACTGACTGATACTGACTGACTGACTCACTGACTGACCGAGACTGACTGACTAACTGCCTGACTGACTGAGACTGGACTGACTGACAGACTGACTGACTGACTGACTAACTGACTGACTGAGACTGACTGACTGACTGCTTGACTCTCTGACTGGCTATTTCACTGACTGACTGAATGACTAAATGACTGACTGACACTGACTGACTGACTGCTTGACTACCTGACTGACTGCTTGACTGACTAACTGACTGGACAGGACTGACCGACTGACTGACTGACAGACTGACTGAATAAGGATGACTGACAGACTGACTGAATAAGGCTGACTGACTGACTGACTGACAGACTGACCGAATAAGGCTGACCGACTGACTGACTGCCTGACTGACTGACTGACTGAATGACTGACTGACTGACTGACCGAGACTGACTGACTGACTGAGACTGGACTGGACTGACTGACTGACTGACTGAGACTGACTGACTGCTTTAGTGACTAACTGACTGCACAGGACTGACCGACTGACTGACTGACTGACTGCCTGACTGACTGACTGACTGACTGAATGACTGACTGACTGAGACTAAATGACTGACTGCTTGACTGACTGGCTGAAGGACTAACTGACTGACTGAGTGACTGACTGACTGGACTGACTGACTGAGACTGAATGACTGAGTGCTTGACTGATTGACTGTCAGACTGACTGACTGACTTCGCAAAAGGGAAAAATAAAAAAAAAGAATTATAAAATTAGAAAAAAATATTTGCATTTAAGATTTCCTTTCCGGCCGGGACTCGAACCCAGTACCACGCGCTAGGAACCCAACGGTCTAGCCATTAGGCTATCGGAGCTCTGTCGATGGAAGTCTTAAATATAATAAAAAGAAAAAATGCACCTTGGTAATTGTTTATTTAAACACTTTGAAATCTTCGTGTCGAAAAATTAAACTGACTCAGAATTTTCTTCCCTACATAAATAATCAATAATTGCAAAGGAAAGAAATTGAAAAAAAAGAAGAAATTTCAAATTAGAAAAGAAATATATACATTGAAGATATTCGCTCCGGCTGGGACTCGAACTCAGGCCACTTGCTTGGAAGACCAACGGTCTAGCCATTAGGCTATCGGAGTTCTGTCGAGCGGAGTCTTATTGCCTGACTGATACTGCCTGACTGACAGACTGACTCACTGACTGACTGATACTGACTGACTGACTCACTGACTGACCGAGACTGACTGACTAACTGCCTGACTGACTGAGACTGGACTGACTGACTGACTGACTGACTGACTGACTAACTGACTGACTGACTGCTTGACTCTCTGACTGGCTATTTCACTGACTGACTGAATGACTAAATGACTGACTGACACTGACTGACTGACTGCTTGACTACCTGACTGACTGCTTGACTGACTAACTGACTGGACAGGACTGACCGACTGACTGACTGACAGACTGACTGAATAAGGATGACTGACAGACTGACTGAATAAGGCTGACTGACTGACTGACTGACAGACTGACTGAATAAGGCTGACCGACTGACTGACTGACTGACTGACTGACTGACTGAATGACTGACTGACTGACTGACCGAGACTGACTGACTGACTGACTGAGACTGGACTGGACTGACTGACTGACTGACTGACTGAGACTGACTGACTGCTTTAGTGACTAACTGACTGCACAGGACTGACCGACTGACTGACTGACTGACTGCCTGACTGACTGACTGACTGAATGACTGACTGACTGAGACTAAATGACTGACTGCTTGACTGACTGGCTGAAGGACTAACTGACTGACTGGGTGACTGACTGACTGGACTGACTGACTGAGACTGAATGACTGAGTGCTTGACTGATTGACTGTCAGACTGACTGACTGACTTCGCAAAAGGGAAAAATAAAAAAAAAAGAATTATAAAATTAGAAAAAAATATTTGCATTTAAGATTTCCTTTCTGGCCGGGACTCGAACCCAGTACCACGCGCTAGGAACCCAACGGTCTAGCCATTAGGCTATCGGAGCTCTGTCGATGGAAGTCTTAAATATAATAAAAACAAAAAATGCACCTTGGTAATTATTGATTCAAACACTTTGAAATTTACAGGTCGAATAATTAAACTGACTCAGAATTTTTCTCCCTACATAAATAATCAATATTCGCAAAAGAGAAAAATTAAAAAAAAAAGAAGAAGAAATTTCAAATTAGAAACTAAAATTATACATTGAAGATTTTCGTTCAGGCTGGGACTCGTACCCAGGGCCACTCACTTGGAAGCCTAACACTCTAGCCATTAGTCTCCGGGAGCTCTGTCGGGGGGAGTTTTAAATATAATAAAAACAAAAAATGCACCTTGGTAATTGTTTATTTAAACACTTTGAAATCTTCGTGTCGAAAAATTAAACTGACTCAGAATTTTCTTCCCTACATAAATAATCAATAATTGCAAAGGAAAGAAATTGAAAAAAAAAAGAATTTTCAAATTAGAAAAGAAATATATACATTGAAGATATTCGCTCCGGCTGGGACTCGAACCCAGGCCACTTGCTTGGAAGACCAACGGTCTAGCCATTAGGCTATCGGAGTTCTGTCGAGCGGAGTCTTATTGCCTGACTGATACTGCCTGACTGACAGACAGACTCACTGACTGACTGATACTGACTGACTGACTCACTGACTGACCGAGACTGACTGACTAACTGCCTGACTGACTGAGACTGGACTGACTGACTGACTGACTGACTGACTAACTGACTGACTGACTGCTTGACTCTCTGACTGGCTATTTCACTGACTGACTGAATGACTAAATGACTGACTGACACTGACTGACTGACTGCTTGACTACCTGACTGACTGCTTGACTGACTAACTGACTGGACAGGACTGACCGACTGACTGACTGACAGACTGACTGAATAAGGATGACTGACAGACTGACTGAATAAGGCTGACTGACTGACTGACTGACAGACTGACTGAATAAGGCTGACCGACTGACTGACTGACTGACTGACTGACTGACTGAATGACTGACTGACTGACTGACCGAGACTGACTGACTGACTGACTGAGACTGGACTGGACTGACTGACTGACTGACTGACTGAGACTGACTGACTCCTTTAGTGACTAACTGACTGCACAGGACTGACCGACTGACTGACTGACTGACTGCCTGAC
Organism: Uloborus diversus; assembly: GCF_026930045.1. NCBI lineage: Eukaryota > Metazoa > Arthropoda > Arachnida > Araneae > Uloboridae > Uloborus > Uloborus diversus. The sequence continues at coordinate 134,739 of NW_026558459.1, read as the reverse complement.
TGACTGACTGACTGAATGACTGACTGACTGAGACTAAATGACTGACTGCTTGACTGACTGGCTGAAGGACTAACTGACTGACTGAGTGACTGACTGACTGGACTGACTGACTGAGACTGAATGACTGAGTGCTTGACTGATTGACTGTCAGACTGACTGACTGACTTCGCAAAAGGGAAAAATAAAAAAAAAAGAATTATAAAATTAGAAAAAAATATTTGCATTTAAGATTTCCTTTCCGGCCGGGACTCGAACCCAGTACCACGCGCTAGGAACCCAACGGTCTAGCCATTAGGCTATCGGAGCTCTGTCGATGGAAGTCTTAAATATAATAAAAACAAAAAATGCACCTTGGTAATTATTGATTCAAACACTTTGAAATTTACAGGTCGAATAATTAAACTGACTCAGAATTTTTCTCCCTACATAAATAATCAATATTCGCAAAAGAGAAAAATTAAAAAAAAAGAAGAAGAAATTTCAAATTAGAAACTAAAATTATACATTGAAGATTTTCGTTCAGGCTGGGACTCGTACCCAGGGCCACTCACTTGGAAGCCTAACACTCTAGCCATTAGTCTACGGGAGCTCTGTCGGGGGGAGTTTTAAATATAATAAAAACAAAAAATGCACCTTGGTAATTGTTTATTTAAACACTTTGAAATCTTCGTGTCGAAAAATTAAACTGACTCAGAATTTTCTTCCCTACATAAATAATCAATAATTGCAAAGGAAAGAAATTGAAAAAAAAAAGAATTTTCAAATTAGAAAAGAAATATATACATTGAAGATATTCGCTCCGGCTGGGACTCGAACCCATGCCACTCGCTTGGAAGACCAACGGTCTAGCCATTAGGCTATCCGAGTTCTGTCGGGCGGAGTCTTACTGCCTGACTGATACTGCCTGACTGACAGACTGACTCACTGACTGACTGATACTGACTGACTGACTCACTGACTGACCGAGACTGACTGACTAACTGCCTGACTGTTTGAGACTGGACTGACTGACTGACTGACTGACTGACTGACTAACTGACTGACTGAGACTGACTGACTGACTGCTTGACTCTCTGACTGGCTATTTCACTGACTGACTGAATGACTAAATGAATGACTGACACTGACTGACTGACTGCTTGACTACCTGACTGACTGCTTGACTGACTAACTGACTGGACAGGACTGACCGACTGACTGACTGACAGACTGACTGAATAAGGATGACTGACAGACTGACTGAATAAGGCTGACTGACTGACTGACTGACAGACTGACTGAATAAGGCTGACCGACTGACTGACTGCCTGACTGACTGAATGACTGACTGACTGACTGACCGAGACTGACTGACTGACTGACTGAGACTGGACTGGACTGACTGACTGACTGACTGACTGAGACTGACTGACTGCTTTAGTGACTAACTGACTGCACAGGACTGACCGACTGACTGACTGACTGACTGCCTGACTGACTGACTGACTGACTGAATGACTGACTGACTGAGACTAAATGACTGACTGCTTGACTGACTGGCTGAAGGACTAACTGACTGACTGAGTGACTGACTGACTGGACTGACTGACTGAGACTGAATGACTGAGTGCTTGACTGATTGACTGTCAGACTGACTGACTGACTTCGCAAAAGGGAAAAATAAAAAAAAAAGAATTATAAAATTAGAAAAAAATATTTGCATTTAAGATTTCCTTTCCGGCCGGGACTCGAACCCAGTACCACGCGAGAGGAACCCAACGGTCTAGCCATTAGGCTATCGGAGCTCTGTCGAAGGAAGTCTTAAATATAATAAAAACAAAAAATGCACCTTGGTAATTATTGATTCAAACACTTTGAAATTTACAGGTCGAATAATTAAACTGACTCAGAATTTTTCTCCCTACATAAATAATCAATATTCGCAAAAGAGAAAAATTAAAAAAAAAAAAGAAGAAATTTCAAATTAGAAAAGAAATATATACATTGAAGATATTCGCTCCGGCTGGGACTCGAACCCAGGCCACTTGCTTGGAAGACCAGCGGTCTAGCCATTAGGCTATCGGAGTTCTGTCGAGCGGAGTCTTACTGCCTGACTGATACTGCCTGACTGAAAGACTGACTCACTGACTGACTCACTGACTGACCGAGACTGACTGACTAACTGCCTGACTGACTGAGACTGGAGTGACTGACTGACTGACTGACTAACTGACTGACTGAGACTGACTGATTGACTGCTTGACTCTCTGACTGGCTATTTCACTGACTGACTGAATGACTAAATGACTGACTGACACTGACTGACTGACTGCTTGACTACCTGACTGACTGCTTGACTGACTAACTGACTGGACAGGACTGACCGACTGACTGACTGACAGACTGACTGAATAAGGATGACTGACAGACTGACTGAATAAGGCTGACCGACTGACTGACTGCCTGACTGACTGACTGACTGAATGACTGACTGACTGACTGACCGAGACTGACTGACTGACTGACTGAGACTGACTGACTGCTTTAGTGACTAACTGACTGCACAGGACTGACCGACTGACTGACTGCCTGACTGACTGACTGACTGAATGACTGACTGACTGAGACTAAATGACTGACTGCTTGACTGACTGGCTGAAGGACTAACTGACTGACTGAGTGACTGACTGACTGGACTGACTGACTGAGACTGAATGACTGAGTGCTTGACTGATTGACTGTCAGACTGACTGACTGACTTCGCAAAAGGGAAAAATAAAAAAAAAGAATTATAAAATTAGAAAAAAATATTTGCATTTAAGATTTCCTTTCCGGCCGGGACGCGAACCCAGTACTACGCGCTAGGAACCCAACGGTCTAGCCATTAGGCTATCGGAGCTCTGTCGATGGAAGTCTTAAATATAATAAAAACAAAAAATGCACCTTGGTAATTATTGATTCAAACACTTTGAAATTTACAGGTCGAATAATTAAACTGACTCAGAATTTTTCTCCCTACATAAATAATCAATATTCGCAAAAGAGAAAAATTTAAAAAAAAAGAAGAAGAAATTTCAAATTAGAAACTAAAAGTATACATTGAAGATTTTCGTTCAGGTTGGGACTCGAACCCAGGGCCACTCGCTTGGAAGCCTAACACTCTAGCCATTAGTCTATGGGAGCTCTGTCGGTGGGAGTTTTAAATATAATAAAAACAAAATTGCACCTTGGTAATTGTTTATTTAAACACTTTGAAATCTTCGTGTCGAAAAATTAAACTGACTCAGAATTTTCTTCCCTACATAAATAATCAATAATTGCAAAGGAAAGAAATTGAAAAAAAAAGAATTTTCAAATTAGAAAAGAAATATATACATTGAAGATATTCGCTCCGGCTGGGACTCGAACCCCGGCCACTTTCTTGGAAGACCAGCGGTCTAGCCATTAGGCTATCGGAGTTCTGTCGAGCGGAGTCTTACTGCCTGACTGATACTGCCTGACTGACAGACTGACTCACTGACTGACTGATACTGACTGACTGACTCACTGACTGACCGAGACTGACTGACTAACTGCCTGACTGACTGAGACTGGACTGACTGACTGACTGACTGACTGACTGACTGACTAACTGACTGACTGAGACTGACTGACTGACTGCTTGACTCTCTGACTGGCTATTTCACTGACTGACTGAATGACTAAATGACTGACTGACACTGACTGACTGACTGCTTGACTACCTGACTGACTGCTTGACTGACTAACTGACTGGACAGGACTGACCGACTGACTGACTGACAGACTGACTGAATAAGGATGACTGACAGACTGACTGAATAAGGCTGACTGACTGACTGACTGACAGACTGACTGAATAAGGCTGACCGACTGACTGACTGCCTGACTGACTGAATGACTGACTGACTGACTGACCGAGACTGACTGAGACTGGACTGGACTGACTGACTGACTGACTGACTGAGACTGACTGACTGCTTTAGTGACTAACTGACTGCAATGGACTGACCGACTGACTGACTTACTGCCTGACTGACTGACTGACTGAATGACTGACTGACTGAGACTAAATGACTGACTGCTTGACTGACTGGCTGAAGGACTAACTGACTGACTGAGTGACTGACTGACTGGACTGACTGACTGAGACTGAATGACTGAGTGCTTGGCTGATTGACTGTCAGACTGACTGACTGACTTCGCAAAAGGGAAAAATAAAAAAAAAGAATTATAAAAAAATATTTGCATTTAAGATTTCCTTTCCGGCCGGGACTCGAACCCAGTACCACGCGCTTGGAACGAAACGGTCTAGCCATTAGGCTATCGGAGCTCTGTCGATGGAAGTCTATAATATAATAAAAACAAAAAATGCACCTTGGTAATTATTGATTCAAACACTTTGAAATTTACAGGTCGAATAATTAAACTGACTCAGAATTTTTCTCCCTACATAAATAATCAATATTCGCAAAAGAGAAAAATTAAAAAAAAAAGAAGAAGAAATTTCAAATTAGAAACTAAAAGTATACATTGAAGATTTTCGTTCAGGCTGGGACTCGAACCCAGGGCCACTCGCTTGGAAGCCTAACACTCTAGCCATTAGTCTATGGGAGCTCTGTCGGTGGGAGTTTTAAATATAATAAAAACAAAAAATGCACATTGGTAATTGTTTATTTAAACACTTTGAAATCTTCGTGTCGAAAAATTAAACTGACTCAGAATTTTCTTCCCTACATAAATAATCAATAATTGCAAAGGAAAGAAATTGAAAAAAAAAAGAATTTTCAAATTAGAAAAGAAATATATACATTGAAGATATTCGCTCCGGCTGGGACTCGAACCCAGGCCACTCGCTTGGAAGACCAGCGGTCTAGCCATTAGGCTATCGGAGTTCTGTCGAGCGGAGTCTTACTACCTGACTGATACTGCCTGACTGACAGACTGACTCACTGACTGACTGATACTGACTGACTGACACACTGACTGACCGAGACTGACTGACTAACTGCCTGACTGACTGAGACTGGACTGACTGACTGACTGACTGACTGACTGACTGACTAACTGACTGACTGAGACTGACTGACTGACTGCTTGACTCTCTGACTGGCTATTTCACTGACTGACTGAATGACTAAATGACTGACTGACACTGACTGACTGACTGCTTGACTACCTGACTGACTGCTTGACTGACTAACTGACTGGACAGGACTGACCGACTGACTGACAGACAGACTGACTGAATAAGGATGACTGACAGACTGACTGAATAAGGCTGACTGACTGACTGACTGACAGACTGACTGACTGACAGACTGACTGACTGCCTGACAGACAGACTGACTGAATAAGGATGACTGACAGACTGACTGAATAAGGCTGACTGACTGACTGACTGACAGACTGACTGACTGACAGACTGACTGACTGCCTGACTGACTGACTGACTGAATGACTGACTGACTGACTGACCGAGACTGACTGACTGACTGACTGAGACTGGACTGGACTGACTGACTGACTGAGACTGGACTGGACTGACTGACTGACTGACTGACTAAGACTGACTGACTGCTTTAGTGACTAACTGACTGCACAGGACTGACCGACTGACTGACTGACTGACTGCCTGACTGACTGACTGACTGACTGAATGACTGACTGACTGAGACTAAATGACTGACTGCTTGACTGACTGGCTGAAGGACTAACTGACTGACTGAGTGACTGACTGACTGGACTGACTGACTGAGACTGAATGACTGAGTGCTTGACTAATTGACTGTCAGACTGACTGACTGACTTCGCAAAAGGGAAAAATAAAAAAAAAAGAATTATAAAATTAGAAAAAAATATTTGCATTTAAGATTTCCTTTCCGGCCGGGACTCGAACCCAGTACTACGCGCTAGGAACCCATCGGTCTAGCCATTAGGCTATCGGAGCTCTGTCGATGGAAGTCTTAAATATAATAAAAACAAAAAATGCACCTTGGTAATTATTGATTCAAACACTTTGAAATTTATAGGTCGAATAATTAAACTGACTCAGAATTTTTCTCCCTACATAAATAATCAATATTCGCAAAAGAGAAAAATTTAAAAAAAAAGAAGAAGAAATTTCAAATTAGAAACTAAAAGTATACATTGAAGATTTTCGTTCAGGCTGGGACTCGAACCCAGGGCCACTCGCTTGGAAGCCTAACACTCTAGCCATTAGTCTATGGGAGCTCTGTCGGTGGGAGTTTTAAATATAATAAAAACAAAAAATGCACCTTGGTAATTGTTTATTTAAACACTTTGAAATCTTCGTGTCGAAAAATTAAACTGACTCAGAATTTTCTTCCCTACATAAATAATCAATAATTGCAAAGGAAAGAAATTGAAAAAAAAAAGAATTTTCAAATTAGAAAAGAAATATATACATTGAAGATATTCGCTCCGGCTGGGACTCGAACCCCGGCCACTTGCTTGGAAGACCAGCGGTCTAGCCATTAGGCTATCGGAGTTCTGTCGAGCGGAGTCTTACTGCCTGACTGATACTGCCTGACTGACAGACTGACTCACTGACTGACTGATAATGACTGACTGACTCACTGACTGACCGAGACTGACTGACTAACTGCCTGAGACTGGACTGACTGACTGACTGACTGACTAACTGACTGACTGAGACTGACTGACTGACTGCTTGACTCTCTGACTGGCTATTTCACTGACTGACTGAATGACTAAATGACTGACTGACACTGACTGACTGACTGCTTGACTACCTGACTGACTGCTTGACTGACTAACTGACTGGACAGGACTGACCGACTGACTGACTGACAGACTGACTGAATAAGGATGACTGACAGACTGACTGAATAAGGCTGACTGACTGACTGACAGACTGACTGAATAAGGCTGACCGACTGACTGACTGCCTGACTGACTGAATGACTGACTGACTGACTGACCGAGACTGACTGACTGACTGACTGAGACTGGACTGGACTGACTGACTGACTGACTGACTGAGACTGACTGACTGCTTTAGTGACTAACTGACTGCACAGGACTGACCGACTGACTGACTGACTGACTGCCTGACTGACTGACTGAATGACTGACTGACTGAGACTAAATGACTGACTGCTTGACTGACTGGCTGAAGGACTAACTGACTGACTGAGTGACTGACTGACTGGACTGACTGACTGAGACTGAATGACTGAGTGCTTGACTGATTGACTGTCAGACTGACTGACTGACTTCGCAAAAGGGAAAAATAAAAAAAAAAGAATTATAAAAAAATATTTGCATTTAAGATTTCCTTTCCGGCCGGGACTCGAACCCAGTACCACGCGCTTGGAACCCAACGGTCTAGCCATTAGGCTATCGGAGCTCTGTCGATGGAAGTCTTAAATATAATAAAAACAAAAAATGCACCTTGGTAATTATTGATTCAAACACTTTGAAATTTACAGGTCGAATAATTAAACTGACTCAGAATTTTTCTCCCTACATAAATAATCAATATTCGCAAAAGAGAAAAATTAAAAAAAAAAGAAGAAGAAATTTCAAATTAGAAACTAAAAGTATACATTGAAGATTTTCGTTCAGGCTGGGACTCGAACCCAGGGCCACTCGCTTGGAAGCCTAACACTCTAGCCATTAGTCTATGGGAGCTCTGTCGGTGGGAGTTTTAAATATAATAAAAACAAAAAATGCACCTTGGTAATTGTTTATTTAAACACTTTGAAATCTTCGTGTCGAAAAATTAAACTGACTCAGAATTTTCTTCCCTACATAAATAATCAATAATTGCAAAGGAAAGAAATTGAAAAAAAAAAGAATTTTCAAATTAGAAAATAAATATATACATTGAAGATATTCGCTCCGGCTGGGACTCGAACCCAGGCCACTCGCTTGGAAGACCAGCGGTCTAGCCATTAGGCTATCGGAGTTCTGTCGAGCGGAGTCTTACTGCCTGACTGATACTGCCTGACTGACAGACTGACTCACTGACTGACTGATACTGACTGACTGACACACTGACTGACCGAGACTGACTGACTAACTGCCTGACTGACTGAGACTGGACTGACTGACTGACTGACTGACTGACTGACTAACTGACTGACTGAGACTGACTGACTGACTGCTTGACTCTCTGACTGGCTATTTCACTGACTGACTGAATGACTAAATGACTGACTGACACTGACTGACTGACTGCTTGACTACCTGACTGACTGCTTGACTGACTAACTGACTGGACAGGACTGACCGACTGACTGACTGACAGACTGACTGAATAAGGATGACTGACAGACTGACTGAATAAGGCTGACTGACTGACTGACTGACTGACAGACTGACTGAATAAGGCTGACCGACTGACTGACTGCCTGACTGACTGACTGACTGAATGACTGACTGACTGACTGACCGAGACTGACTGACTGACTGACTGAGACTGGACTGGACTGACTGACTGACTGACTGACTGAGACTGACTGACTGCTTTAGTGACTAACTGACTGCACAGGACTGACCGACTGACTGACTGACTGACTGACTGACTGCCTGACTGACTGACTGACTGAATGACTGAGATTAAATGACTGACTGCTTGACTGACTGGCTGAAGGACTAACTGACTGACTGAGTGACTGACTGACTGGACTGACTGACTGAGACTGAATGACTGAGTGCTTGACTGATTGACTGTCAGACTGACTGACTGACTTCGCAAAAGGGAAAAATAAAAAAAAAAGAATTAGAAAATTAGAAAAAAATATTTGCATTTAAGATTTCCTTTCCGGCCGGGACTCGAACCCAGTACCACGCGCTAGTAACCCAACGGTCTAGCCATTAGGCTATCGGAGCTCTGTCGATGGAAGTCTTAAATATAATAAAAACAAAAAATGCACCTTGGTAATTATTGATTCAAACACTTTGAAATTTACAGGTCGAATAATTAAACTGACTCAGAATTTTTCTCCCTACATAAATAATCAATATTCGCAAAAGAGAAAAATTAAAAAAAAAGAAGAAGAAATTTCAAATTAGAAACTAAAAGTATACATTGAAGATTTTCGTTCAGGCTGGGACTCGAACCCAGGGCCACTCGCTTGGAAGCCTAACACTCTAGCCATTAGTCTATGGGAGCTCTGTCGGTGGGAATTTTAAATATAATAAAAACAAAAAATGCACCTTGGTAATTGTTTATTTAAACACTTTGAAATCTTCGTGTCGAAAAATTAAACTGACTCAGAATTTTCTTCCCTACATAAATAATCAATAATTGCAAAGGAAAGAAATTGAAAAAAAAAAAGAATTTTCAAATTAGAAAAGAAATATATACATTGAAGATATTCGCTCCGGCTGGGACTCGAACCCAGGCCACTCGCTTGGAAGACCAGCGGTCTAGCCATTAGGCTATCGGAGTTCTGTCGAGCGGAGTCTTACTGCCTGACTGATACTGCCTGACTGACAGACTGACTCACTGACTGACTGATACTGACTGACTGACTCACTGACTGACCGAGACTGACTGACTAACTGCCTGACTGACTGAGACTGGACTGACTGACTGACTGACTGACTGACTGACTAACTGACTGACTGAGACTGACTGACTGACTGCTTGACTCTCTGACTGGCTATTTCACTGACGGACTGAATGACTAAATGACTGACTGACACTGACTGACTGACTGCTTGACTGACTAACTGACTGGACAGGACTGACCGACTGACTGACTGACAGACTGACTGAATAAGGATGACTGACAGACTGACTGAATAAGGCTGACTGACTGACTGACTGACAGACTGACTGAATAAGGCTGACCGACTGACTGACTGCCTGACTGACTGACTGACTGAATGACTGACTGACTGACTGACCGAGACTGACTGACTGACTGACTGAGACTGGACTGGACTGACTGACTGACTGACTGAGTGAGACTGACTGACTGCTTTAGTGACTAACTGACTGCACAGTACTGACCGACTGACTGACTGACTGACTGCCTGACTGACTGAATGACTGACTGACTGAGACTAAATGACTGACTGCTTGACTGACTGGCTGAAGGACTAACTGACTGACTGAGTGACTGACTGACTGGACTGACTGACTGAGACTGAATGACTGATGGCTTGACTGATTGACTGTCAGACTGACTGACTGACTTCGCAAAAGGGAAAAATAAAAAAAAAAAAGAATTATAAAATTAGAAAAAAATATTTGCATTTCCGGCCGGGATTTGAACCCAGGGCGACACTCATGGAAGCCCAACGCTCTCGCCAATATACTATCGGATCTCTGTTGATCGGTGTCTTAATTATAATAAAAACAAAAAATGCACCTTAGTAATTATTGATCTAAAATCTTTGAAATCTAAAGGTCGAATGATTAAACTGACTCAGAATTTTCTTCCGTACATATATAATCCATATTTGCAAAAGAAAGAAATTGAAAAAAAAAAGAATCTTCAAATTAGAAGAGAAATATATACATGGAAGATTTTCGTTCCGGCCGGGACTCGAACCCAGTACCACGCGCTAGGAACCCAACGGTCTAGCCATTAGGCTATCGGAGCTCTGTCGATGGAAGTCTTAAATATAATATAAACAAAAAATGCACCTTGGAAATTATTGATTCAAACACTTTGAAATTTACAAGTCGAATAATTAAACTGACTCAGAATTTTTCTCCCTACATAAATAATCAATATTCGCAAAAGGGAAAAATTAAAAAAAAAAGAAGAAGAAATTTCAAATTAGAAACTAAAAGTATACATTGAAGATTTTCGTTCAGGCTGGGACTCGAACCCAGGGCCACTCGCTTGGAAGCCTAACACTCTAGCCATTAGTCTATGGGAGCTCTGTCGGTGTGAGTTTTAAATATAATAAAAACAAAAAATGAACCTTGGTAATTGTTTATTTAAACACTTTGAAATCTTCGTGTCGAAAAATTAAACTGACTCAGAATTTTCTTCCCTACATAAATAATCAATAATTGCAAAGGAAAGAAATTGAAAAAAAAAAAAGAATTTTCAAATTAGAAAAGAAATATATACATTGAAGATATTCGCTCCGGCTGGGATTCGAACCCAGACCACTTGCTTGGAAGACCAGCGGTCTAGCCATTAGGCTATCGGACTTCTGTCGAGCGGAGTCTTACTGCCTGACTGATACTGCCTGACTGACAGACTGACTCACTGACTGACTGATACTGACTGACTGACTCACTGACTGACCGAGACTGACTGACTAACTGCCTGACTGACTGAGACTGGACTGACTGACTGACTGACTGACTAACTGACTGACTGAGACTGACTGACTGACTGCTTGACTCTCTGACTGGCTATTTCACTGACTGACTGAATGACTAAATGACTGACTGACACTGACTGACTGACTGCTTGACTACCTGACTGACTGCTTGACTGACTAACTGACTGGACAGGACTGACCGACTGACTGACTGACAGACTGACTGAATAAGGATGACTGACAGACTGACTGAATAAGACTGAGTGACTGACTGACTGACAGACTGACTGAATAAGGCTGACCGACTGACTGACTGCCTGACTGACTGACTGACTGAATGACTGACTGACTGACTGACCGAGACTGACTGACTGACTGACTGACTGAGACTGGACTGGACTGACTGACTGACTGACTGACTGAGACTGACTGACTGCTTTAGTGACTAACTGACTGCACAGGACTGACCGACTGACTGACTGACTGACTGCCTGACTGACTGACTGACTGAATGACTGACTGACTGAGACTAAATGACTGACTGCTTGACTGACTGGCTGAAGGACTAACTGACTGACTGAGTGACTGACTGACTGGACTGACTGACTGAGACTGAATGACTGAGTGCTTGACTGATTGACTGTCAGACTGACTGACTGACTTCGCAAAAGGGAAAAATAAAAAAAAAAGAATTATAAAATTAGAAAAAAATATTTGCATTTAAGATTTCCTTTCCGGCCGGGACTCGAACCCAGTACCACGCGCTAGGAACCCAACGGTCTAGCCATTAGGCTATCGGAGCTCTGTCGATGGAAGTCTTAAATATAATAAAAACAAAAAATGCACCTTGGTAATTATTGATTCAAACACTTTGAAATTTACAGGTCGAATAATTAAACTGACTCAGAATTTTTCTCCCTACATAAATAATCAATATTCGCAAAAGAGAAAAATTAAAAAAAAAAGAAGAAGAAATTTCAAATTAGAAACTAAAATTATACATTGAAGATTTTCGTTCAGGCTGGGACTCGTACCCAGGGCCTCTCACTTGGAAGCCTAACACTGTAGCCATTAGTCTATGGGAGCTCTGTCGGGGGGAGTTTTAAATATAATAAAAACAAAAAATGCACCTTGGTAATTGTTTATTTAAACACTTTGAAATCTTCGTGTCGAAAAATTAAACTGACTCAGAATTTTCTTCCCTACATAAATAATCAATAATTGCAAAGGAAAGAAATTGAAAAAAAAAAGAATTTTCAAATTAGAAAAGAAATATATACATTGAAGATATTCGCTCCGGCTGGGACTCGAACCCAGGCCACTCGCTTGGAAGACCAACGGTCTAGCCATTAGGCTATCGGAGTTCTGTCGAGCGGAGTCTTACTGCCTGACTGATACTGCCTGACTGACAGACTGACTCACTGACTGACTGATACTGACTGACTGACTCACTGACTGACCGAGACTGACTGACTAACTGCCTGACTGACTGAGACTGGACTGACTGACTGACTGACTGACTGACTGACTAACTGACTGACTGAGACTGACTGACTGACTGCTTGACTCTCTGACTGGCTATTTCACTGACTGACTGAATGACTAAATGACTGACTGACACTGACTGACTGACTGCTTGACTACCTGACTGACTGCTTGACTGACTAACTGACTGGACAGGACTGACCGACTGACTGACTGACAGACTGACTGAATAAGGATGACTGACAGACTGACTGAATAAGGCTGACTGACTGACTGACTGACAGACTGACCGAATAAGGCTGACCGACTGACTGACTGCCTGACTGACTGACTGACTGAATGACTGACTGACTGACTGACCGAGACTGACTGACTGACTGAGACTGGACTGGACTGACTGACTGACTGACTGAGACTGACTGACTGCTTTAGTGACTAACTGACTGCACAGGACTGACCGACTGACTGACTGACTGACTGCCTGACTGACTGACTGACTGACTGAATGACTGACTGACTGAGACTAAATGACTGACTGCTTGACTGACTGGCTGAAGGACTAACTGACTGACTGAGTGACTGACTGACTGGACTGACTGACTGAGACTGAATGACTGAGTGCTTGACTGATTGACTGTCAGACTGACTGACTGACTTCGCAAAAGGGAAAAATAAAAAAAAAAAGAAGTATAAAATTAGAAAAAAATATTTGCATTTAAGATTTCCTTTCCGGCCGGGACTCGAACCCAGTACCACGCGCTAGGAACCCAACGGTCTAGCCATTAGGCTATCGGAGCTCTGTCGATGGAAGTCTTAAATATAATAAAAAGAAAAAATGCACCTTGGTAATTATTGTTTCAAACACTTTGAAATTTACAGGTCGAATAATTAAACTGACTCAGAATTTTTCTCCCTACATAAATAATCAATATTCGCAAATAAGAAAAATTAAAAAAAAAAGAAGAAGAAATTTCAAATTAGAAACTAAAATTATACATTGAAGATTTTCGTTCAGGCTGGGACTCGTACCCAGGGCCACTCACTTGGAAGCCTAACACTCTAGCCATTAGTCTATTTGAGCTCTGTCGGGGGGAGTTTTAAATATAATAAAAACAAAAAATGCACCTTGGTAATTGTTTGTTTAAACACTTTGAAATCTTCGTGTCGAAAAATTAAACTGACTCAGAATTTTCTTCCCTACATAAATAATCAATAATTGCAAAGGAAAGAAATTGAAAAAAAAGAAGAAATTTCAAATTAGAAAAGAAATATATACATTGAAGATATTCGCTCCGGCTGGGACTCGAACCCAGGCCACTTGCTTGGAAGACCAACGGTCTAGCCATTAGGCTATCGGAGTTCTGTCGAGCGGAGTCTTATTGCCTGACTGATACTGCCTGACTGACAGACTGACTCACTGACTGACTGATACTGACTGACTGACTCACTGACTGACCGAGACTGACTGACTAACTGCCTGACTGACTGAGACTGGACTGACTGACTGACTGACTGACTGACTAACTGACTGACTGACTGCTTGACTCTCTGACTGGCTATTTCACTGACTGACTGAATGACTAAATGACTGACTGACACTGACTGACTGACTGCTTGACTACCTGACTGACTGCTTGACTGACTAACTGACTGGACAGGACTGACCGACTGACTGACTGACAGACTGACTGAATAAGGATGACTGACAGACTGACTGAATAAGGCTGACTGACTGACTGACTGACAGACTGACTGAATAAGGCTGACCGACTGACTGACTGACTGACTGACTGACTGACTGAATGACTGACTGACTGACTGACCGAGACTGACTGACTGACTGACTGAGACTGGACTGGACTGACTGACTGACTGACTGACTGAGACTGACTGACTGCTTTAGTGACTAACTGACTGCACAGGACTGACCGACTGACTGACTGACTGACTGCCTGACTGACTGACTGACTGAATGACTGACTGACTGAGACTAAATGACTGACTGCTTGACTGACTGGCTGAAGGACTAACTGACTGACTGGGTGACTGACTGACTGGACTGACTGACTGAGACTGAATGACTGAGTGCTTGACTGATTGACTGTCAGACTGACTGACTGACTTCGCAAAAGGGAAAAATAAAAAAAAAGAATTATAAAATTAGAAAAAAATATTTGCATTTAAGATTTCCTTTCTGGCCGGGACTCGAACCCAGTACCACGCGCTAGGAACCCAACGGTCTAGCCATTAGGCTATCGGAGCTCTGTCGATGGAAGTCTTAAATATAATTAAAACAAAAAATGCACCTTGGTAATTATTGATTCAAACACTTTGAAATTTACAGGTCGAATAATTAAACTGACTCAGAATTTTTCTCCCTACATAAATAATCAATATTCGCAAAAGAGAAAAATTAAAAAAAAAAGAAGAAGAAATTTCAAATTAGAAACTAAAATTATACATTGAAGATTTTCGTTCAGGCTGGGACTCGTACCCAGGGCCACTCACTTGGAAGCCTAACACTCTAGCCATTAGTCTACGGGAGCTCTGTCGGGGGGAGTTTTAAATATAATAAAAACAAAAAATGCACCTTGGTAATTGTTTATTTAAACACTTTGAAATCTTCGTGTCGAAAAATTAAACTGACTCAGAATTTTCTTCCCTACATAAATAATCAATAATTGCAAAGGAAAGAAATTGAAAAAAAAAAGAATTTTCAAATTAGAAAAGAAATATATACATTGAAGATATTCGCTCCGGCTGGGACTCGAACCCAGGCCACTTGCTTGGAAGACCAACGGTCTAGCCATTAGGCTATCGGAGTTCTGTCGAGCGGAGTCTTATTGCCTGACTGATACTGCCTGACTGACAGACTGACTCACTGACTGACTGATACTGACTGACTGACTCACTGACTGACCGAGACTGACTGACTAACTGCCTGACTGACTGAGACTGGACTGACTGACTGACTGACTGACTGACTAACTGACTGACTGACTGCTTGACTCTCTGACTGGCTATTTCACTGACTGACTGAATGACTAAATGACTGACTGACACTGACTGACTGACTGCTTGACTACCTGACTGACTGCTTGACTGACTAACTGACTGGACAGGACTGACCGACTGACTGACTGACAGACTGACTGAATAAGGATGACTGACAGACTGACTGAATAAGGCTGACTGACTGACTGACTGACAGACTGACTGAATAAGGCTGACCGACTGACTGACTGACTGACTGACTGACTGACTGAATGACTGACTGACTGACTGACCGAGACTGACTGACTGACTGACTGAGACTGGACTGGACTGACTGACTGACTGACTGACTGAGACTGACTGACTGCTTTAGTGACTAACTGACTGCACAGGACTGACCGACTGACTGACTGACTGACTGCCTGACTGACTGACTGACTGAATGACTGACTGACTGAGACTAAATGACTGACTGCTTGACTGACTGGCTGAAGGACTAACTGACTGACTGAGTGACTGACTGACTGGACTGACTGACTGAGACTGAATGACTGAGTGCTTGACTGATTGACTGTCAGACTGACTGACTGACTTCGCAAAAGGGAAAAATAAAAAAAAAAGAATTATAAAATTAGAAAAAAATATTTGCATTTAAGATTTCCTTTCCGGCCGGGACTCGAACCCAGTACCACGCGCTAGGAACCCAACGGTCTAGCCATTAGGCTATCGGAGCTCTGTCGATGGAAGTCTTAAATATAATAAAAACAAAAAATGCACCTTGGTAATTATTGATTCAAACACTTTGAAATTTACAGGTCGAATAATTAAACTGACTCAGAATTTTTCTCCCTACATAAATAATCAATATTCGCAAAAGAGAAAAATTAAAAAAAAAGAAGAAGAAATTTCAAATTAGAAACTAAAATTATACATTGAAGATTTTCGTTCAGGCTGGGACTCGTACCCAGGGCCACTCACTTGGAAGCCTAACACTCTAGCCATTAGTCTACGGGAGCTCTGTCGGGGGGAGTTTTAAATATAATAAAAACAAAAAATGCACCTTGGTAATTGTTTATTTAAACACTTTGAAATCTTCGTGTCGAAAAATTAAACTGACTCAGAATTTTCTTCCCTACATAAATAATCAATAATTGCAAAGGAAAGAAATTGAAAAAAAAAAGAATTTTCAAATTAGAAAAGAAATATATACATTGAAGATATTCGCTCCGGCTGGGACTCGAACCCATGCCACTCGCTTGGAAGACCAACGGTCTAGCCATTAGGCTATCGGAGTTCTGTCGGGCGGAGTCTTACTGCCTGACTGATACTGCCTGACTGACAGACTGACTCACTGACTGACTGATACTGACTGACTGACTCACTGACTGACCGAGACTGACTGACTAACTGCCTGACTGTTTGAGACTGGACTGACTGACTGACTGACTGACTGACTGACTAACTGACTGACTGAGACTGACTGACTGACTGCTTGACTCTCTGACTGGCTATTTCACTGACTGACTGAATGACTAAATGAATGACTGACACTGACTGACTGACTGACCGAGACTGACTGACTGACTGAGACTGGACTGGACTGACTGACTGACTGACTGAGACTGACTGACTGCTTTAGTGACTAACTGACTGCACAGGACTGACCGACTGACTGACTGACTGACTGCCTGACTGACTGACTGACTGACTGAATGACTGACTGACTGAGACTAAATGACTGACTGCTTGACTGACTGGCTGAAGGACTAACTGACTGACTGAGTGACTGACTGACTGGACTGACTGACTGAGACTGAATGACTGAGTGCTTGACTGATTGACTGTAAGACTGACTGACTGACTTCGCAAAAGGGAAAAATAAAAAAAAAGAATTATAAAATTAGAAAAAAATATTTGCATTTAAGATTTCCTTTCCGGCCGGGACTCGAACCCAGTACCACGCGAGAGGAACCCAACGGTCTAGCCATTAGGCTATCGGAGCTCTGTCGAAGGAAGTCTTAAATATAATAAAAACAAAAAATGCACCTTGGTAATTATTGATTCAAACACTTTGAAATTTACAGGTCGAATAATTAAACTGACTCAGAATTTTTCTCCCTACATAAATAATCAATATTCGCAAAAGAGAAAAATTAAAAAAAAAAAAGAAGAAATTTCAAATTAGAAAAGAAATATATACATTGAAGATATTCGCTCCGGCTGGGACTCGAACCCAGGCCACTTGCTTGGAAGACCAGCGGTCTAGCCATTAGGCTATCGGAGTTCTGTCGAGCGGAGTCTTACTGCCTGACTGATACTGCCTGACTGAAAGACTGACTCACTGACTGACTCACTGACTGACTAACTGCCTGACTGACTGAGACTGGAGTGACTGACTGACTGACTGACTAACTGACTGACTGAGACTGACTGAATGACTGCTTGACTCTCTGACTGGCTATTTCACTGACTGACTGAATGACTAAATGACTGACTGACACTAACTGACTGACTGCTTGACTACCTGACTGACTGCTTGACTGACTAACTGACTGGACAGGACTGACCGACTGACTGACTGACAGACTGACTGAATAAGGATGACTGACAGACTGACTGAATAAGGCTGACCGACTGACTGACTGCCTGACTGACTGAATGACTGACTGACTGACTGACCGAGACTGACTGACTGACTGACTGAGACTGACTGACTGCTTTAGTGACTAACTGACTGCACAGGACTGACCGACTGACTGACTGACTGACTGCCTGACTGACTGACTGACTGAATGACTGACTGACTGAGACTAAATGACTGACTGCTTGACTGACTGGCTGAAGGACTAACTGACTGACTGAGTGACTGACTGACTGGACTGACTGACTGAGACTGAATGACTGAGTGCTTGACTGATTGACTGTCAGACTGACTGACTGACTTCGCAAAAGGGAAAAATAAAAAAAAAGAATTATAAAATTAGAAAAAAATATTTGCATTTAAGATTTCCTTTCCGGCCGGGACGCGAACCCAGTACTACGCGCTAGGAACCCAACGGTCTAGCCATTAGGCTATCGGAGCTCTGTCGATGGAAGTCTTAAATATAATAAAAACAAAAAATGCACCTTGGTAATTATTGATTCAAACACTTTGAAATTTACAGGTCGAATAATTAAACTGACTCAGAATTTTTCTCCCTACATAAATAATCAATATTCGCAAAAGAGAAAAATTTAAAAAAAAAGAAGAAGAAATTTCAAATTAGAAACTAAAAGTATACATTGAAGATTTTCGTTCAGGTTGGGACTCGAACCCAGGGCCACTCGCTTGGAAGCCTAACACTCTAGCCATTAGTCTATGGAAGCTCTGTCGGTGGGAGTTTTAAATATAATAAAAACAAAATTGCACCTTGGTAATTGTTTATTTAAACACTTTGAAATCTTCGTGTCGAAAAATTAAACTGACTCAGAATTTTCTTCCCTACATAAATAATCAATAATTGCAAAGGAAAGAAATTGAAAAAAAAAGAATTTTCAAATTAGAAAAGAAATATATACATTGAAGATATTCGCTCCGGCTGGGACTCGAACCCCGGCCACTTGCTTGGAAGACCAGCGGTCTAGCCATTAGGCTATCGGAGTTCTGTCGAGCGGAGTCTTACTGCCTGACTGATACTGCCTGACTGACAGACTGACTCACTGACTGACTGATACTGACTGACTGACTCACTGACTGACCGAGACTGACTGACTAACTGCCTGACTGACTGAGACTGGACTGACTGACTGACTGACTGACTGACTGACTGACTTACTGACTGACTGAGACTGACTGACTGACTGCTTGACTCTCTGACTGGCTATTTCACTGACTGACTGAATGACTAAATGACTGACTGACACTGACTGACTGACTGCTTGACTACCTGACTGACTGCTTGACTGACTAACTGACTGGACAGGACTGACCGACTGACTGACTGACAGACTGACTGAATAAGGATGACTGACAGACTGACTGAATAAGGCTGACTGACTGACTGACTGACTGAATGACTGACTGACTGACTGACCGAGACTGACTGACTGACTGACTGAGACTGGACTGGACTGACTGACTGACTGACTGACTGAGACTGACTGACTGCTTTAGTGACTAACTGACTGCAATGGACTGACCGACTGACTGACTTACTGCCTGACTGACTGACTGACTGAATGACTGACTGACTGAGACTAAATGACTGACTGCTTGACTGACTGGCTGAAGGACTAACTGACTGACTGAGTGACTGACTGACTGGACTGACTGACTGAGACTGAATGACTGAGTGCTTGGCTGATTGACTGTCAGACTGACTGACTGACTTCGCAAAAGGGAAAAATAAAAAAAAAAGAATTATAAAAAAATATTTGCATTTAAGATTTCCTTTCCGGCCGGGACTCGAACCCAGTACCACGCGCTTGGAACGAAACGGTCTAGCCATTAGGCTATCGGAGCTCTGTCGATGGAAGTCTATAATATAATAAAAACAAAAAATGCACCTTGGTAATTATTGATTCAAACACTTTGAAATTTACAGGTCGAATAATTAAACTGACTCAGAATTTTTCTCCCTACATAAATAATCAATATTCGCAAAAGAGAAAAATTAAAAAAAAAAGAAGAAGAAATTTCAAATTAGAAACTAAAAGTATACATTGAAGATTTTCGTTCAGGCTGGGACTCGAACCCAGGGCCACTCGCTTGGAAGCCTAACACTCTAGCCATTAGTCTATGGGAGCTCTGTCGGCGGGAGTTTTAAATATAATAAAAACAAAAAATGCACATTGGTAATTGTTTATTTAAACACTTTGAAATCTTTGTGTCGAAAAATTAAACTGACTCAGAATTTTCTTCCCTACATAAATAATCAATAATTGCAAAGGAAAGAAATTGAAAAAAAAAAGAATTTTCAAATTAGAAAAGAAATATATACATTGAAGATATTCGCTCCGGCTGGGACTCGAACCCAGGCCACTCGCTTGGAAGACCAGCGGTCTAGCCATTAGGCTATCGGAGTTCTGTCGAGCGGAATCTTACTACCTGACTGATACTGCCTGACTGACAGACTGACTCACTGACTGACTGATACTGACTGACTGACACACTGACTGACCGAGACTGACTGACTAACTGCCTGACTGACTGAGACTGGACTGACTGACTGACTGACTGACTAACTGACTGACTGAGACTGACTGACTGACTGCTTGACTCTCTGACTGGCTATTTCACTGACTGACTGAATGACTAAATGACTGACTGACACTGACTGACTGACTGCTTGACTACCTGACTGACTGCTTGACTGACTAACTGACTGGACAGGACTGACCGACTGACTGACAGACAGACTGACTGAATAAGGATGACTGACAGACTGACTGAATAAGGCTGACTGACTGACTGACTGACAGACTGACTGAATAAGGCTGACCGACTGACTGACTGCCTGACTGACTGACTGACTGAATGACTGACTGACTGACTGACCGAGACTGACTGACTGACTGACTGAGACTGGACTGGACTGACTGACTGACTGAGACTGGACTGGACTGACTGACTGACTGACTGACTAAGACTGACTGACTGCTTTAGTGACTAACTGACTGCACAGGACTGACCGACTGACTGACTGACTGACTGCCTGACTGACTGACTGACTGAATGACTGACTGACTGAGACTAAATGACTGACTGCTTGACTGACTGGCTGAAGGACTAACTGACTGACTGAGTGACTGACTGACTGGACTGACTGACTGAGACTGAATGACTGAGTGCTTGACTGATTGACTGTCAGACTGACTGACTGACTTCGCAAAAGGGAAAAATAAAAAAAAAAAGAATTATAAAATTAGAAAAAAATATTTGCATTTAAGATTTCCTTTCCGGCCGGGACTCGAACCCAGTACTACGCGCTAGGAACCCATCGGTCTAGCCATTAGGCTATCGGAGCTCTGTCGATGGAAGTCTTAAATATAATAAAAACAAAAAATGCACCTTGGTAATTATTGATTCAAACACTTTGAAATTTACAGGTCGAATAATTAAACTGACTCAGAATTTTTCTCCCTGCATAAATAATCAATATTCGCAAAAGAGAAAAATTTAAAAAAAAAGAAGAAGAAATTTCAAATTAGAAACTAAAAGTATACATTGAAGATTTTCGTTCAGGCTGGGACTCGAACCCAGGGCCACTCGCTTGGAAGCCTAACACTCTAGCCATTAGTCTATGGGAGCTCTGTCGGTGGGAGTTTTAAATATAATAAAAACAAAAAATGCACCTTGGTAATTGTTTATTTAAACACTTTGAAATCTTCGTGTCGAAAAATTAAACTGACTCAGAATTTTCTTCCCTACATAAATAATCAATAATTGCAAAGGAAAGAAATTGAAAAAAAAAAGAATTTTCAAATTAGAAAAGAAATATATACATTGAAGATATTCGCTCCGGCTGGGACTCGAACCCCGGCCACTTGCTTGGAAGACCAGCGGTCTAGCCATTAGGCTATCGGAGTTCTGTCGAGCGGAGTCTTACTGCCTGACTGATACTGCCTGACTGACAGACTGACTCACTGACTGACTGATACTGACTGACTGACTCACTGACTGACCGAGACTGACTGACTAACTGCCTGACTGACTGAGACTGGACTGACTGACTGACTGACTGACTAACTGACTGACTGAGACTGACTGACTGACTGCTTGACTCTCTGACTGGCTATTTCACTGACTGACTGAATGACTAAATGACTGACTGACACTGACTGACTGACTGCTTGACTACCTGACTGACTGCTTGACTGACTAACTGACTGGACAGGACTGACCGACTGACTGACTGACAGACTGACTGAATAAGGATGACTGACAGACTGACTGAATAAGGCTGACTGACTGACTGACAGACTGAGTGAATAAAGCTGACCGACTGACTGACTGCCTGACTGACTGAATGACTGACTGACTGACTGACCGAGACTGACTGACTGACTGACTGAGACTGGACTGGACTGACTGACTGACTGACTGACTGAGACTGACTGACTGCTTTAGTGACTAACTGACTGCACAGGACTGACCGACTGACTGACTGACTGACTGCCTGACTGACTGACTGACTGAATGACTGACTGACTGAGACTAAATGACTGACTGCTTGACTGACTGGCTGAAGGACTAACTGACTGACTGAGTGACTGACTGACTGGACTGACTGACTGAGACTGAATGACTGAGTGCTTGACTGATTGACTGTCAGACTGACTGACTGACTTCGCAAAGGGGAAAAATAAAAAAAAAAGAATTATAAAAAAATATTTGCATTTAAGATTTCCTTTCCGGCCGGGACTCGAACCCAGTACCACGCGCTTGGAACCCAACGGTCTAGCCATTAGGCTATCGGAGCTCTGTCGATGGAAGTCTTAAATATAATAAAAACAAAAAATGCACCTTGGTAATTATTGATTCAAACACTTTGAAATTTACAGGTCGAATAATTAAACTGACTCAGAATTTTTCTCCCTACATAAATAATCAATATTCGCAAAAGAGAAAAATTAAAAAAAAAAGAAGAAGAAATTTCAAATTAGAAACTAAAAGTATACATTGAAGATTTTCGTTCAGGCTGGGACTCGAACCCAGGGCCACTCGCTTGGAAGCCTAACACTCTAGCCATTAGTCTATGGGAGCTCTGTCGGTGGGAGTTTTAAATATAATAAATACAAAAAATGCACCTTGGTAATTGTTTATTTAAACACTTTGAAATCTTCGTGTCGAAAAATTAAACTGACTCAGAATTTTCTTCCCTACATAAATAATCAATAATTGCAAAGGAAAGAAATTGAAAAAAAAAAAGAATTTTCAAATTAGAAAATAAATATATACATTGAAGATATTCGCTCCGGCTGGGACTCGAACCCAGGCCACTCGCTTGGAAGACCAGCGGTCTAGCCATTAGGCTATCGGAGTTCTGTCGAGCGGAGTCTTACTGCTTGACTGATACTGCCTGACTGACAGACTGACTCACTGACTGACTGATACTGACTGACTGACACACTGACTGACCGAGACTGACTGACTAACTGCCTGACTGACTGAGACTGGACTGACTGACTGACTGACTGACTGACTGACTAACTGACTGACTGAGACTGACTGACTGACTGCTTGACTCTCTGACTGGCTATTTCACTGACTGACTGAATGACTAAATGACTGACTGACACTGACTGACTGACTGCTTGACTACCTGACTGACTGCTTGACTGACTAACTGACTGGACAGGACTGACCGACTGACTGACAGACTGACTGAATAAGGATGACTGACAGACTGACTGAATAAGGCTGACTGACTGACTGACTGACTGACAGACTGACTGAATAAGGCTGACCGACTGACTGACTGCCTGACTGACTGACTGACTGAATGACTGACTGACTGACTGACCGAGACTGACTGACTGACTGACTGAGACTGGACTGGACTGACTGACTGACTGACTGACTGAGACTGACTGACTGCTTTAGTGACTAACTGACTGCACAGGACTGACCGACTGACTGACTGACTGACTGCCTGACTGACTGACTGACTGAATGACTGACTGACTGAGACTAAATGACTGACTGCTTGACTGACTGGCTGAAGGACTAACTGACTGACTGAGTGACTGACTGACTGGACTGACTGTCTGAGACTGAATGACTGAGTGCTTGACTGATTGACTGTCAGACTGACTGACTGACTTCGCAAAAGGGAAAAATAAAAAAAAAGAATTATAAAATTAGAAAAAAATATTTGCATTTAAGATTTCCTTTCCGGCCGGGACTCGAACCCAGTACCACGCGCTAGGAACCCAACGGTCTAGCCATTAGGCTATCGGAGCTCTGTCGATGGAAGTCTTAAATATAATAAAAACAAAAAATGCACCTTGGTAATTATTGATTCAAACACTTTGAAATTTACAGGTCGAATAATTAAACTGACTCAGAATTTTTCTCCCTACATAAATAATCAATATTCGCAAAAGAGAAAAATTAAAAAAAAAGAAGAAGAAATTTCAAATTAGAAACTAAAAGTATACATTGAAGATTTTCGTTCAGGCTGGGACTCGAACCCAGGGCCACTCGCTTGGAAGCCTAACACTCTAGCCATTAGTCTATGGGAGCTCTGTCGGTGGGAGTTTTAAATATAATAAAAACAAAAAATGCACCTTGGTAATTGTTTATTTAAACACTTTGAAATCTTCGTGTCGAAAAATTAAACTGACTCAGAATTTTCTTCCCTACATAAATAATCAATAATTGCAAAGGAAAGAAATTGAAAAAAAAAGAATTTTCAAATTAGAAAAGAAATATATACATTGAAGATATTCGCTCCGGCAGGGACTCGAACCCAGGCCACTCGCTTGGAAGACCAGCGGTCTAGCCATTAGGCTATCGGAGTTCTGTCGAGCGGAGTCTTACTGCCTGACTGATACTGCCTGACTGACAGACTGACTCACTGACTGACTGATACTGACTGACTGACTCACTGACTGACCGAGACTGACTGACTAACTGCCTGACTGACTGAGACTGGACTGACTGACTGACTGACTGACTGACTGACTAACTGACTGACTGAGACTGACTGACTGACTGCTTGACTCTCTGACTGGCTATTTCACTGACTGACTGAATGACTAAATGACTAACTGACACTGACTGACTGACTGCTTGACTACCTGACTGACTGCTTGACTGACTAACTGACTGGACAGGACTGACCGACTGACTGACTGACAGACTGACTGAATAAGGATGATTGACAGACTGACTGAATAAGGCTGACTGACTGACTGACTGACAGACTGACTGAATAAGGCTGACCGACTGACTGACTGACAGACTGACTGAATAAGGCTGACCGACTGACTGACTGCCTGACTGACTGACTGACTGAATGACTGACTGACAGACTGACTGAATAAGGCTGACCGACTGACTGACTGCCTGACTGACTGACTGACTGAATGACTGACTGACTGACTGACCGAGACTGACTGACTGACTGACTGAGACTGGACTGGACTGACTGACTGAGACTGACTGACTGCTTTAGTGACTAACTGACTGCACAGGACTGACCGACTGACTGACTGACTGACTGACTGCCTGACTGTCAGACTGACTGACTGACTTCGCAAAAGGGAAAAATAAAAAAAAAGAATTATAAAATTAGAAAAAAATATTTGCATTTAAGATTTCCTTTCCGGCCGGGACTCGAACCCAGTACCACGCGCTAGGAACCCAACGGTCTAGCCATTAGGCTATCGGAGCTCTGTCGATGGAAGTCTTAAATATAATAAAAACAAAAAATGCACCTTGGTAATTATTGATTCAAACACTTTGAAATTTACAGGTCGAATAATTAAACTGACTCAGAATTTTTCTCCCTACATAAATAATCAATATTCGCAAAAGAGAAAAATTAAAAAAAAAGAAGAAGAAATTTCAAATTAGAAACTAAAAGTATACATTGAAGATTTTCGTTCAGGCTGGGACTCGAACCCAGGGCCACTCGCTTGGAAGCCTAACACTCTAGCCATTAGTCTATGGGAGCTCTGTCGGTGGGAGTTTTAAATATAATAAAAACAAAAAATGCACCTTGGTAATTGTTTATTTAAACACTTTGAAATCTTCGTGTCGAAAAATTAAACTGACACAGAATTTTCTTCCCTACATAAATAATCAATAATTGCAAAGGAAAGAAATTGAAAAAAAAAAAGAATTTTCAAATTAGAAAAGAAATATATACATTGAAGATATTCGCTCCGGCTGGGACTCGAACCCATGCCACTCGCTTGGAAGACCAGCGGTCTAGCCATTAGGCTATCGGAGTTCTGTCGAGCGGAGTCTTACTGCCTGACTGATACTGCCTGACTGACAGACTGACTCACTGACTGACTGATACTGACTGACTGACTCACTGACTGACTGACTAACTGACTGACTGAGACTGACTGACTGACTGCTTGACTCTCTGACTGGCTATTTCACTGACGGACTGAATGACTAAATGACTGACTGACACTGACTGACTGACTGCTTGACTACCTGACTGACTGCTTGACTGACTAACTGACTGGACAGGACTGACCGACTGACTGACTGACAGACTGACTGAATAAGGATGACTGACAGACTGACTGAATAAGGCTGACTGACTGACTGACTGACAGACTGACTGAATAATGCTGACCGACTGACTGACTGCCTGACTGACTGACTGACTGAATGACTGACTGACTGACTGACCGAGACTGACTGACTGACTGACTGAGACTGGACTGGACTGACTGACTGAGACTGACTGACTGCTTTAGTGACTAACTGACTGCACAGGACTGACCGACTGACTGACTGACTGACTGCCTGACTGTCAGACTGACTGACTGACTTCGCAAAAGGGAAAAATTAAAAAAAAAGAATTATAAAATTAGAAAAAAATATTTGCATTTAAGATTTCCTTTCCGGCCAGGACTCGAACCCAGTACCACAAGCTAGGAACCCAACGGTCTAGCCATTAGGCTATCGGAGCTCTGTCGATGGAAGTCTTAAATATAATAAAAACAAAAAATGCACCTTGGTAATTATTGATTCAAACACTTTGAAATTTACAGGTCGAATAATTAAACTGACTCAGAATTTTTCTCCCTACATAAATAATCAATATTCGCAAAAGAGAAAAATTAAAAAAAAAAGAAGAAGAAATTTCAAATTAGAAACTAAAAGTATACATTGAAGATTTTCGTTCAGGCTGGGACTCGAACCCAGGGCCACTCGCTTGGAAGCCTAACACTCTAGCCATTAGTCTATGGGAGCTCTGTCGGTGGGAGTTTTAAATATAATAAAAACAAAAAATGCACCTTGGTAATTGTTTATTTAAACACTTTGAAATCTTCGTGTCGAAAAATTAAACTGACACAGAATTTTCTTCCCTACATAAATAATCAATAATTGCAAAGGAAAGAAATTGAAAAAAAAAAAGAATTTTCAAATTAGAAAAGAAATATATACATTGAAGATATTCGCTCCGGCTGGGACTCGAACCCATGCCACTCGCTTGGAAGACCAGCGGTCTAGCCATTAGGCTATCGGAGTTCTGTCGAGCGGAGTCTTACTGCCTGACTGATACTGCCTGACTGACAGACTGACTCACTGACTGACTGATACTGACTGACTGACTCACTGACTGACCGAGACTGACTGACTAACTGCCTGACTGACTGAGACTGGACTGACTGACTGACTGACTGACTGACTGACTAACTGACTGACTGAGACTGACTGACTGACTGCTTGACTCTCTGACTGGCTATTTCACTGACGGACTGAATGACTAAATGACTGACTGACACTGACTGACTGACTGCTTGACTACCTGACTGACTGCTTGACTGACTAACTGACTGGACAGGACTGACCGACTGACTGACTGACAGACTGACTGAATAAGGATGACTGACAGACTGACTGAATAAGGCTGACTGACTGACTGACTGACAGACTGACTGAATAATGCTGACCGACTGACTGACTGCCTGACTGACTGACTGACTGAATGACTGACTGACTGACTGACCGAGACTGACTGACTGACTGACTGAGACTGGACTGGACTGACTGACTGAGACTGACTGACTGCTTTAGTGACTAACTGACTGCACAGGACTGACCGACTGACTGACTGACTGACTGCCTGACTGTCAGACTGACTGACTGACTTCGCAAAAGGGAAAAATTAAAAAAAAAGAATTATAAAATTAGAAAAAAATATTTGCATTTAAGATTTCCTTTCCGGCCAGGACTCGAACCCAGTACCACAAGCTAGGAACCCAACGGTCTAGCCATTAGGCTATCGGAGCTCTGTCGATGGAAGTCTTAAATATAATAAAAACAAAAAATGCACCTTGGTAATTATTGATTCAAACACTTTGAAATTTACAGGTCGAATAATTAAACTGACTCAGAATTTTTCTCCCTACATAAATAATCAATATTCGCAAAAGAGAAAAATTAAAAAAAAAAGAAGAAGAAATTTCAAATTAGAAACTAAAAGTATACATTGAAGATTTTCGTTCAGGCTGGGACTCGAACCCAGGGCCACTCGCTTGGAAGCCTAACACTCTAGCCATTAGTCTATGGGAGCTCTGTCGGTGGGAGTTTTAAATATAATAAAAACAAAAAATGCACCTTGGTAATTGTTTATTTAAACACTTTGAAATCTTCGTGTCGAAAAATTAAACTGACTCAGAATTTTCTTCCCTACATAAATAATCAATAATTGCAAAGGAAAGAAATTGAAAAAAAAAAAGAATTTTCAAATTAGAAGAGAAATATATACATGGAAGATTTTCGTTCCGGCTGGGACTCGAACCCAGGCCACTCGCTTGGAAGACCAGCGGTCTAGCCATTAGGCTATCGGAGTTCTGTCGAGCGGAGTCTTACTGCCTGACTGATACTGCCTGACTGACAGACTGACTCACTGACTGACTGATACTGACTGACTGACTCACTGACTGACCGAGACTGACTGACTAACTGCCTGACTGACTGAGACTGGACTGACTGACTGACTGACTGACTGACTGACTAACTAACTGACTGAGACTGACTGACTGACTGCTTGACTCTCTGACTGGCTATTTCACTGACTGACTGAATGACTAAATGACTGACTGACACTGACTGACTGACTGCTTGACTACCTGACTGACTGCTTGACTGACTAACTGACTGGACAGGACTGACCGACTGACTGACTGACAGACTGACTGAATAAGGATGACTGACAGACTGACTGAATAAGGCTGACTGACTGACTGACTGCCTGACTGACTGAATGACTGACTGACTGACTGACCGAGACTGACTGACTGACTGACTGAGACTGAACTGGACTGACTGACTGACTGACTGACTGACTGAGACTGACTGAC
Organism: Uloborus diversus; assembly: GCF_026930045.1. Taxonomy (NCBI): domain Eukaryota; kingdom Metazoa; phylum Arthropoda; class Arachnida; order Araneae; family Uloboridae; genus Uloborus; species Uloborus diversus. The sequence continues at coordinate 104,940 of NW_026558459.1, read as the reverse complement.
TGCTTTAGTGACTAACTGACTGCACAGGACTGACCGACTGACTGCCTGACTGACTGCCTGACTGACTGACTGACTGAATGACTGACTGACTGAGACTAAATGACTGACTGCTTGACTGACTGGCTGAAGGACTAACTGACTGACTGAGTGACTGACTGACTGGACTGACTGACTGAGACTGAATGACTGAGTGCTTGACTGATTGACTGTCAGACTGACTGACTGACTTCGCAAAAGGGAAAAATAAAAAAAAAAGAATTATAAAATTAGAAAAAAATATTTGCATTTAAGATTTCCTTTCCGGCCGGGACTCGAACCCAGTACCACGCGCTAGGAACCCAACGGTCTAGCCATTAGGCTATCGGAGCTCTGTCGATGGAAGTCTTAAATATAATAAAAACAAAAAATGCACCTTGGTAATTATTGATTCAAACACTTTGAAATCTACAGGTCGAATAATTAAACTGACTCAGAATTTTTCTCCCTACATAAATAATCAATATTCGCAAAAGAGAAAAATTAAAAAAAAAGAAGAAAAAATTTGAAATTAGAAACTAAAAGTATACATTGAAGATCTTCGTTCAGGCTGGGACTCGAACCCAGGGCCACTCGCTTGGAAGCCTAACACTCTAGCCATTAGTCTATGGGAGCTCTGTCGGTGGGAGTTTTAAATATAATAAAAACAAAAAATGCACCTTGGTAATTGTTTATTTAAACACTTTGAAATCTTCGTGTCGAAAAATTAAACTGACTCAGAATTTTCTTCCCTACATAAATAATCAATAATTGCAAAGGAAAGAAATTGAAAAAAAAGAATTTTCAAATTAGAAAAGAAATATATACATTGAAGATATTCGCTCCGGCTGGGACTCGAACCCAGGCCACTCGCTTGGAAGACCAGCGGTCTAGCCATTAGGCTATCGGAGTTCTGTCGAGCGGAGTCTTACTGCCTGACTGATACTGCCTGACTGACAGACTGACTCACTGACTGACTGATACTGACTGACTGACTCACTGACTGACCGAGACTGACTGACTAACTGCCTGACTGACTGAGACTGGACTGACTGACTGACTGACTGACTGACTGACTAACTGACTGACTGAGACTGACTGACTGACTGCTTGACTCTCTGACTGGCTATTTCACTGACTGACTGAATGACTAAATGACTGACTGACACTGACTGACTGACTGCTTGACTACCTGACTGACTGCTTGACTGACTAACTGACTGGACAGGACTGACCGACTGACTGACTGACAGACTGACTGAATAAGGATGACTGACAGACTGACTGACTAAGGCTGACTGACTGACTGACTGACAGACTGACTGAATAAGGCTGACCGACTGACTGACTGCCTGACTGACTGACCCGACTGAATGACTGACTGACTGACTGACCGAGACTGACTGACTGACTGACTGAGACTGGACTGGACTGACTGACTGACTGACTGACTGAGACTGACTGACTGCTTTAGTGACTAACTGACTGCACAGGACTGACCGACTGACTGACTGACTGACTGCCTGACTGACTGACTGACTGAATGACTGACTGACTGAGACTAAATGACTGACTGCTTGACTGACTGGCTGAAGGACTAACTGACTGACTGAGTGACTGACTGACTGGACTGACTGACTGAGACTGAATGACTGAGTGCTTGACTGATTGACTGTCAGACTGACTGACTGACTTCGCAAAAGGGAAAAATAAAAAAAAAGAATTATAAAATTAGAAAAAAATATTTGCATTTAAGATTTCCTTTCCGGCCGGGACTCGAACCCAGTACCACGCGCTAGGAACCCAACGGTCTAGCCATTAGGCTATCGGAGCTCTGTCGATGGAAGTCTTAAATATAATAAAAACAAAAAATGCACCTTGGTAATTATTGATTCAAACACTTTGAAATTTACAGGTCGAATAATTAAACTGACTCAGAATTTTTCTCCCTACATAAATAATCAATATTCGCAAAAGAGAAAAATTTAAAAAAAAAGAAGAAGAAATTTCAAATTAGAAACTAAAAGTATACATTGAAGATTTTCGTTCAGGCTGGGACTCGAACCCAGGGCCACTCGCTTGGAAGCCTAACACTCTAGCCATTAGTCTATGGGAGCTCTGTCGGTGGGAGTTTTAAATATAATAAAAACAAAAAATGCACCTTGGTAATTGTTTATTTAAACACTTTGAAATCTTCGTGTCGAAAAATTAAACTGACTCAGAATTTTCTTCCCTACATAAATAATCAATAATTGCAAAGGAAAGAAATTGAAAAAAAAAAGAATTTTCAAATTAGAAAAGAAATATATACATTGAAGATATTCGCTCCGGCTGGGACTCGAACCCAGGCCACTCGCTTGGAAGACCAGCGGTCTAGCCATTAGGCTATCGGAGTTCTGTCGAGCGGAGTCTTACTGCCTGACTGATACTGCCTGACTGACAGACTGACTCACTGACTGACTGATACTGACTGACTGACTCACTGACTGACCGAGACTGACTGACTAACTGCCTGACTGACTGAGACTGGACTGACTGACTGACTGACTGACTGACTGACTAACTGACTGACTGAGACTGACTGACTGACTGCTTGACTCTCTGACTGGCTATTTCACTGACTGACTGAATGACTAAATGACTGACTGACACTGACTGACTGACTGCTTGACTACCTGACTGACTGCTTGACTGACTAACTGACTGGACAGGACTGACCGACTGACTGACTGACAGACTGACTGAATAAGGATGACTGACAGACTGACTGACTAAGGCTGACTGACTGACTGACTGACAGACTGACTGAATAAGGCTGACCGACTGACTGACTGCCTGACTGACTGACCCGACTGAATGACTGACTGACTGACTGACCGAGACTGACTGACTGACTGACTGAGACTGGACTGGACTGACTGACTGACTGACTGACTGAGACTGACTGACTGCTTTAGTGACTAACTGACTGCACAGGACTGACCGACTGACTGACTGACTGACTGCCTGACTGTCAGACTGACTGACTGACTTCGCAAAAGGGAAAAATTAAAAAAAAAGAATTATAAAATTAGAAAAAAATATTTGCATTTAAGATTTCCTTTCCGGCCAGGACTCGAACCCAGTACCACAAGCTAGGAACCCAACGGTCTAGCCATTAGGCTATCGGAGCTCTGTCGATGGAAGTCTTAAATATAATAAAAACAAAAAATGCACCTTGGTAATTATTGATTCAAACACTTTGAAATTTACAGGTCGAATAATTAAACTGACTCAGAATTTTTCTCCCTACATAAATAATCAATATTCGCAAAAGAGAAAAATTAAAAAAAAAAGAAGAAGAAATTTCAAATTAGAAACTAAAAGTATACATTGAAGATTTTCGTTCAGGCTGGGACTCGAACCCAGGGCCACTCGCTTGGAAGCCTAACACTCTAGCCATTAGTCTATGGGAGCTCTGTCGGTGGGAGTTTTAAATATAATAAAAACAAAAAATGCACCTTGGTAATTGTTTATTTAAACACTTTGAAATCTTCGTGTCGAAAAATTAAACTGACTCAGAATTTTCTTCCCTACATAAATAATCAATAATTGCAAAGGAAAGAAATTGAAAAAAAAAAAGAATTTTCAAATTAGAAGAGAAATATATACATGGAAGATTTTCGTTCCGGCTGGGACTCGAACCCAGGCCACTCGCTTGGAAGACCAGCGGTCTAGCCATTAGGCTATCGGAGTTCTGTCGAGCGGAGTCTTACTGCCTGACTGATACTGCCTGACTGACAGACTGACTCACTGACTGACTGATACTGACTGACTGACTCACTGACTGACCGAGACTGACTGACTAACTGCCTGACTGACTGAGACTGGACTGACTGACTGACTGACTGACTGACTGACTAACTAACTGACTGAGACTGACTGACTGACTGCTTGACTCTCTGACTGGCTATTTCACTGACTGACTGAATGACTAAATGACTGACTGACACTGACTGACTGACTGCTTGACTACCTGACTGACTGCTTGACTGACTAACTGACTGGACAGGACTGACCGACTGACTGACTGACAGACTGACTGAATAAGGATGACTGACAGACTGACTGAATAAGGCTGACTGACTGACTGACTGCCTGACTGACTGAATGACTGACTGACTGACTGACCGAGACTGACTGACTGACTGACTGAGACTGAACTGGACTGACTGACTGACTGACTGACTGACTGAGACTGACTGACTGCTTTAGTGACTAACTGACTGCACAGGACTGACCGACTGACTGCCTGACTGACTGCCTGACTGACTGACTGACTGAATGACTGACTGACTGAGACTAAATGACTGACTGCTTGACTGACTGGCTGAAGGACTAACTGACTGACTGAGTGACTGACTGACTGGACTGACTGACTGAGACTGAATGACTGAGTGCTTGACTGATTGACTGTCAGACTGACTGACTGACTTCGCAAAAGGGAAAAATAAAAAAAAAAGAATTATAAAATTAGAAAAAAATATTTGCATTTAAGATTTCCTTTCCGGCCGGGACTCGAACCCAGTACCACGCGCTAGGAACCCAACGGTCTAGCCATTAGGCTATCGGAGCTCTGTCGATGGAAGTCTTAAATATAATAAAAACAAAAAATGCACCTTGGTAATTATTGATTCAAACACTTTGAAATCTACAGGTCGAATAATTAAACTGACTCAGAATTTTTCTCCCTACATAAATAATCAATATTCGCAAAAGAGAAAAATTAAAAAAAAAGAAGAAAAAATTTGAAATTAGAAACTAAAAGTATACATTGAAGATCTTCGTTCAGGCTGGGACTCGAACCCAGGGCCACTCGCTTGGAAGCCTAACACTCTAGCCATTAGTCTATGGGAGCTCTGTCGGTGGGAGTTTTAAATATAATAAAAACAAAAAATGCACCTTGGTAATTGTTTATTTAAACACTTTGAAATCTTCGTGTCGAAAAATTAAACTGACTCAGAATTTTCTTCCCTACATAAATAATCAATAATTGCAAAGGAAAGAAATTGAAAAAAAAGAATTTTCAAATTAGAAAAGAAATATATACATTGAAGATATTCGCTCCGGCTGGGACTCGAACCCAGGCCACTCGCTTGGAAGACCAGCGGTCTAGCCATTAGGCTATCGGAGTTCTGTCGAGCGGAGTCTTACTGCCTGACTGATACTGCCTGACTGACAGACTGACTCACTGACTGACTGATACTGACTGACTGACTCACTGACTGACCGAGACTGACTGACTAACTGCCTGACTGACTGAGACTGGACTGACTGACTGACTGACTGACTGACTGACTAACTGACTGACTGAGACTGACTGACTGACTGCTTGACTCTCTGACTGGCTATTTCACTGACTGACTGAATGACTAAATGACTGACTGACACTGACTGACTGACTGCTTGACTACCTGACTGACTGCTTGACTGACTAACTGACTGGACAGGACTGACCGACTGACTGACTGACAGACTGACTGAATAAGGATGACTGACAGACTGACTGACTAAGGCTGACTGACTGACTGACTGACAGACTGACTGAATAAGGCTGACCGACTGACTGACTGCCTGACTGACTGACCCGACTGAATGACTGACTGACTGACTGACCGAGACTGACTGACTGACTGACTGAGACTGGACTGGACTGACTGACTGACTGACTGACTGAGACTGACTGACTGCTTTAGTGACTAACTGACTGCACAGGACTGACCGACTGACTGACTGACTGACTGCCTGACTGACTGACTGACTGAATGACTGACTGACTGAGACTAAATGACTGACTGCTTGACTGACTGGCTGAAGGACTAACTGACTGACTGAGTGACTGACTGACTGGACTGACTGACTGAGACTGAATGACTGAGTGCTTGACTGATTGACTGTCAGACTGACTGACTGACTTCGCAAAAGGGAAAAATAAAAAAAAAGAATTATAAAATTAGAAAAAAATATTTGCATTTAAGATTTCCTTTCCGGCCGGGACTCGAACCCAGTACCACGCGCTAGGAACCCAACGGTCTAGCCATTAGGCTATCGGAGCTCTGTCGATGGAAGTCTTAAATATAATAAAAACAAAAAATGCACCTTGGTAATTATTGATTCAAACACTTTGAAATTTACAGGTCGAATAATTAAACTGACTCAGAATTTTTCTCCCTACATAAATAATCAATATTCGCAAAAGAGAAAAATTTAAAAAAAAAGAAGAAGAAATTTCAAATTAGAAACTAAAAGTATACATTGAAGATTTTCGTTCAGGCTGGGACTCGAACCCAGGGCCACTCGCTTGGAAGCCTAACACTCTAGCCATTAGTCTATGGGAGCTCTGTCGGTGGGAGTTTTAAATATAATAAAAACAAAAAATGCACCTTGGTAATTGTTTATTTAAACACTTTGAAATCTTCGTGTCGAAAAATTAAACTGACTCAGAATTTTCTTCCCTACATAAATAATCAATAATTGCAAAGGAAAGAAATTGAAAAAAAAAAGAATTTTCAAATTAGAAAAGAAATATATACATTGAAGATATTCGCTCCGGCTGGGACTCGAACCCAGGCCACTCGCTTGGAAGACCAGCGGTCTAGCCATTAGGCTATCGGAGTTCTGTCGAGCGGAGTCTTACTGCCTGACTGATACTGCCTGACTGACAGACTGACTCACTGACTGACTGATACTGACTGACTGACTCACTGACTGACCGAGACTGACTGACTAACTGCCTGACTGACTGAGACTGGACTGACTGACTGACTGACTGACTGACTGACTAACTGACTGACTGAGACTGACTGACTGACTGCTTGACTCTCTGACTGGCTATTTCACTGACTGACTGAATGACTAAATGACTGACTGACACTGACTGACTGACTGCTTGACTACCTGACTGACTGCTTGACTGACTAACTGACTGGACAGGACTGACCGACTGACTGACTGACAGACTGACTGAATAAGGATGACTGACAGACTGACTGACTAAGGCTGACTGACTGACTGACTGACAGACTGACTGAATAAGGCTGACCGACTGACTGACTGCCTGACTGACTGACCCGACTGAATGACTGACTGACTGACTGACCGAGACTGACTGACTGACTGACTGAGACTGGACTGGACTGACTGACTGACTGACTGACTGAGACTGACTGACTGCTTTAGTGACTAACTGACTGCACAGGACTGACCGACTGACTGACTGACTGACTGCCTGACTGACTGACTGACTGAATGACTGACTGACTGAGACTAAATGACTGACTGCTTGACTGACTGGCTGAAGGACTAACTGACTGACTGAGTGACTGACTGACTGGACTGACTGACTGAGACTGAATGACTGAGTGCTTGACTGATTGACTGTCAGACTGACTGACTGACTTCGCAAAAGGGAAAAATAAAAAAAAAGAATTATAAAATTAGAAAAAAATATTTGCATTTAAGATTTCCTTTCCGGCCGGGACTCGAACCCAGTACCACGCGCTAGGAACCCAACGGTCTAGCCATTAGGCTATCGAAGCTCTGTCGATGGAAGTCTTAAATATAATAAAAACAAAAAATGCACCTTGGTAATTATTGATTCAAACACTTTGAAATTTACAGGTCGAATAATTAAACTGACTCAGAATTTTTCTCCCTACATAAATAATCAATATTCGCAAAAGAGAAAAATTTAAAAAAAAAGAAGAAGAAATTTCAAATTAGAAACTAAAAGTATACATTGAAGATTTTCGTTCAGGCTGGGACTCGAACCCAGGGCCACTCGCTTGGAAGCCTAACACTCTAGCCATTAGTCTATGGGAGCTCTGTCGGTGGGAGTTTTAAATATAATAAAAACAAAAAATGCACCTTGGTAATTGTTTATTTAAACACTTTGAAATCTTCGTGTCGAAAAATTAAACTGACTCAGAATTTTCTTCCCTACATAAATAATCAATAATTGCAAAGGAAAGAAATTGAAAAAAAAAAGAATTTTCAAATTAGAAAAGAAATATATACATTGAAGATATTCGCTCCGGCTGGGACTCGAACCCAGGCCACTCGCTTGGAAGACCAGCGGTCTAGCCATTAGGCTATCGGAGTTCTGTCGAGCGGAGTCTTACTGCCTGACTGATACTGCCTGACTGACAGTCTGACTCACTGACTGACTGATACTGACTGACTGACTCACTGACTGACCGAGACTGACTGACTAACTGCCTGACTGACTGAGACTGGACTGACTGACTGACTGACTGACTGACTGACTAACTGACTGACTGAGACTGACTGACTGACTGCTTGACTCTCTGACTGGCTATTTCACTGACTGACTGAATGACTAAATGACTGACTGACACTGACTGACTGACTGCTTGACTACCTGACTGACTGCTTGACTGACTTACTGACTGGACAGGACTGACCGGCTGACTGACTGACAGACTTACTGAATAAGGATGACTGACAGACTGACTGAATAAGGCTGACTGACTGACTGACTGACTGACTGACTGACTGACTGACTGAATAAGGCTGACCGACTGACTGACTGCCTGACTGACTGACTGACTGAATGACTGACTGACTGACTGACCGAGACTGACTGACTGACTGACTGAGACTGGACTGGACTGACTGACTGACTGACTGACTGAGACTGACTGACTGCTTTAGTGACTAACTGACTGCACAGGACTGACCGACTGACTGACTGACTGACTGACTGAATGACTGACTGACTGAGACTAAATGACTGACTGCTTGACTGACTGGCTGAAGGACTAACTGACTGACTGAGTGACTGACTGACTGGACTGACTGACTGAGACTGAATGACTGAGTGCTTGACTGATTGACTGTCAGACTGACTGACTGACTTCGCAAAAGGGAAAAATAAAAAAAAAAGAATTATAAAATTAGAAAAAAATATTTGCATTTAAGATTTCCTTTCCGGCCGGGACTCGAACCCAGTACCACGCGCTTGGAACCCAACGGTCTAGCCATTAGGCTATCGGAGCTCTGTCGATGGAAGTCTTAAATATAATAAAAACAAAAAATGCACCTTGGTAATTATTGATTCAAACACATTGAAATTTACAGGTCAAATAATTAAACTGACTCAGAATTTTTCTCCCTACATAAATAATCAATATTCGCAAAAGAGAAAAATTAAAAAAAAAAGAAGAAATTTCAAATTAGAAACTAAAAGAATACATTGAAGATTTTCGTTCAGGCTGGGACTCGAACCCAGGGCCACTCGCTTGGAAGCCTAACACTCTAGCCATTAGTCTATGGGAGCTCTGTCGGTGGGAGTTTTAAATATAATAAAAACAAAAAATGCACCTTGGTAATTGTTTATTTAAACACTTTGAAAACTTCGTGTCGAAAAATTAAACTGACTCAGAATTTTCTTCCCTACATAAATAATCAATAATTGCAAAGGAAAGAAATTGAAAAAAAAAAGAATTTTCAAATTAGAAAAGAAATATATACATTGAAGATATTCGCTCCGGCTGGGACTCGAACCCAGGCCACTCGCTTGGAAGACCAGCGGTCTAGCCATTAGGCTATCGGAGTTCTGTCGAGCGGAGTCTTACTGCCTGACTGATACTGCCTGACTGACAGACTGACTCACTGACTGACTGATACTGACTGACTGACTCACTGACTGACCGAGACTGACTGACTAACTGCCTGACTGACTGAGACTGGACTGACTGACTGACTGACTGACTGACTGACTAACTAACTGACTGACACTGACTGACTGACTGCTTGACTCTCTGACTGGCTATTTCACTGACTGACTGAATGACTAAATGACTGACTGACACTGACTGACTGACTGCTTGACTACCTGACTGACTGCTTGACTGACTAACTGACTGGACAGGACTGACCGACTGACTGACTGACAGACTGACTGAATAAGGATGACTGACAGACTGACTGAATAAGGCTGACTGACTGACTGACTGACAGACTGACTGAATAAGGCTGACCGACTGACTGACTGCCTGACTGACTGAATGACTGACTGACTGACTGACCGAGACTGACTGACTGACTGACTGAGACTGGACTGGACTGACTGACTGACTGACTGACTGAGACTGACTGACTGCTTTAGTGACTAACTGACTGCACAGGACTGACCGACTGACTGACTGACTGACTGCCTGACTGACTGACTGACTAAATGACTGACTGACTGAGACTAAATGACTGACTGCTTGACTGACTGGCTGAAGGACTAACTGACTGACTGAGTGACTGACTGACTGGACTGACTGACTGAGACTGAATGACTGAGTGCTTGACTGATTGACTGTCAGACTGACTGACTGACTTCGCAAAAGGGAAAAATAAAAAAAAAGAATTATAAAAAAATATTTGCATTTAAGATTTCCTTTCCGGCCGGGACTCGAACCCAGTACCACGCGCTTGGAACCCAAAGTCTAGCCATTAGGCTATCGGAGCTCTGTCGATGGAAGTCTTAAATATAATAAAAACAAAAAATGCACCTTGGTAATTATTGATTCAAACACTTTGAAATTTACAGGTCGAATAATTAAACTGACTCAGAATTTTTCTCCCTACATAAATAATCAATATTCGCAAAAGAGAAAAATTTAAAAAGAAAAGAAGAAGAAATTTCAAATTAGAAACTAAAAGTATACATTGAAGATTTTCGTTCAGGCTGGGACTCGAACCCAGGGCCACTCGCTTGGAAGCCTAACACTCTAGCCATTAGTCTATGGGAGCTCTGTCGGTGGGAGTTTTAAATATAATAAAAACAAAAAATGCACCTTGGTAATTGTTTATTTAAACACTTTGAAATCTTCGTGTCGAAAAATTAAACTGACTCAGAATTTTCTTCCCTACATAAATAATCAATAATTGCAAAGGAAAGAAATTGAAAAAAAAAAGAATTTTCAAATTAGAAAAGAAATATATACATTGAAGATATTCGCTCCGGCTGGGACTCGAACCCAGGCCACTCGCTTGGAAGACCAGCGGTCTAGCCATTAGGCTATCGGAGTTCTGTCGAGCGGAGTCTTACTGCCTGACTGATACTGCCTGACTGACAGACTGACTCACTGACTGACTGATACTGACTGACTGACACACTGACTGACCGAGACTGACTGACTAACTGCCTGACTGAGACTGGACTGACTGACTGACTGACTGACTGACTGACTGACTAACTGACTGACTGAGACTGACTGACTGACTGCTTGACTCTCTGACTGGCTATTTCACTGACTGACTGAATGACTAAATGACTGACTGACACTGACTGACTGACTGCTTGACTACCTGACTGACTGCTTGACTGACTAACTGACTGGACAGGACTGACCGACTGACTGACTGACAGACTGACTGAATAAGGATGACTGACAGACTGACTGAATAAGGCTGACTGACTGACTGACTGACAGACTGACTGAATAAGGCTGACCGACTGACTGACTGCCTGACTGACTGACTGACTGAATGACTGACTGACTGAATGACTGACTGACTGACTGACTGACTGACTGAGACTGGACTGGACTGACTGACTGACTGACTGACTGACTGACTGACTGCCTGACTGACTGACTGACTGAATGACTGACTGACTGAGACTAAATGACTGACTGCTTGACTGACTGGCTGAAGGACTAACTGACTGACTGAGTGACTGACTGACTGGACTGACTGACTGAGACTGAATGACTGAGTGCTTGACTGATTGACTGTCAGACTGACTGACTGACTTCGCAAAAGGGAAAAATAAAAAAAAAAGAATTATAAAACTAGAAAAAAATATTTGCATTTAAGATTTCCTTTCCGGCCGGGACTCGAACCCAGTACCACGCACTCGGAACCCAACGGTCTAGCCATTAGGCTATCGGAGCTCTGTCGATGGAAGTCTTAAATATAATAAAAACAAAAAATGCACCTTGGTAATTATTGATTCAAACACTTTGAAATTTACAGGTCGAATAATTAAACTGACTCAGAATTTTTCTCCCTACATAAATAATCAATATTCGCAAAAGAGAAAAATTAAAAAAAAAGAAGAAGAAATTTCAAATTAGAAACTAAAAGTATACATTGAAGATTTTCGTTCAGGCTGGGACTCGAACCCAGGGCCACTCGCTTGGAAGCCTAACACTCTAGCCATTAGTCTATGGGAGCTCTGTCGGTGGGAGTTTTAAATATAATAAAAACAAAAAATGCACCTTGGTAATTGTTTATTTAAACACTTTGAAATCTTCGTGTCGAAAAATTAAACTGACTCAGAATTTTCTTCCCTACATAAATAATCAATAATTGCAAAGGAAAGAAATTGAAAAAAAAAGAATTTTCAAATTAGAAAAGAAATATATACATTGAAGATATTCGCTCCGGCTGGGACTCGAACCCAGGCCACTCGCTTGGAAGACCAGCGGTCTAGCCATTAGGCTATCGTAGTTCTGTCGAGCGGAGTCTTACTGCCTGACTGATACTGCCTGACTGACAGACTGACTCACTGACTGACTGATACTGACTGACTGACTCACTGACTGACCGAGACTGACTGGCTAACTGCCTGACTGACTGAGACTGGACTGACTGACTGACTGACTGACTGACTGACTAACTGACTGACTGAGACTGACTGACTGACTGCTTGACTCTCTGACTGGCTATTTCACTGACTGACTGAATGACTTAATGACTGACTGACACTGACTGACTGACTGCTTGACTACCTGACTGACTGCTTGACTGACTAACTGACTGGACAGGACTGACTGACTGACAGACTGACTGAATAAGGCTGACTGACAGACTGACTGAATAAGGCTGACTGACTGACTGACTGACAGACTGACTGAATAAGGCTGACCGACTGACTGACTGTCTGACTGACTGACTGACTGACTGACTGACTGACCGAGACTGACTGACTGACTGACTGAGACTGGACTGGACTGACTGACTGAGACTGACTGACTGCTTTAGTGACTAACTGACTGCACAGGACTGACCGACTGACTGACTGACTGACTGCCTGACTGTCAGACTGACTGACTGACTTCGCAAAAGGGAAAAATAAAAAAAAAAGAATTATAAAATTAGAAAAAAATATTTGCATTTAAGATTTCCTTTCCGGCCGGGACTCGAACCCAGTACCACGCGCTAGGAACCCAACGGTCTAGCCATTAGGCTATCGGAGCTCTGTCGATGGAAGTCTTAAATATAATAAAAACAAAAAATGCACCTTGGTAATTATTGATTCAAACACTTTGAAATTTACAGGTCGAATAATTAAACTGACTCAGAATTTTTCTCCCTACATAAATAATCAATATTCGCAAAAGAGAAAAATTAAAAAAAAAAGAAGAAGAAATTTCAAATTAGAAACTAAAAGTATACATTGAAGATTTTCGTTCAGGCTGGGACTCGAACCCAGGGCCACTCGCTTGGAAGCCTAACACTCTAGCCATTAGTCTATGGGAGCTCTGTCGGTGGGAGTTTTAAATATAATAAAAACAAAAAATGCACCTTGGTAATTGTTTATTTAAACACTTTGAAATCTTCGTGTCGAAAAATTAAACTGACTCAGAATTTTCTTCCCTACATAAATAATCAATAATTGCAAAGGAAAGAAATTGAAAAAAAAAAGAATTTTCAAATTAGAAAAGGAATATATACATTGAAGATATTCGCTCCGGCTGGGACTCGAACCCAGGCCACTCGCTTAGAATACCAGCGGTCTAGCCATTAGGCTATTGGAGTTCTGTCGAGCGGAGTCTTACTGCCTGACTGATACTGCCTGACTGACAGACTGACTCACTGACTGACTGATACTGACTGACTGACTCACTGACTGACCGAGACTGACTGACTAACTGCCTGACTGACTGAGACTGGACTGACTGACTGACTGACTGACTGACTGACTAACTAACTGACTGAGACTGACTGACTGACTGCTTGACTCTCTGACTGGCTATTTCACTGACTGACTGAATGACTAAATGACTGACTGACACTGACTGACTGACTGCTTGACTACCTGACTGACTGCTTGACTGACTAACTGACTGGACAGGACTGACCGACTGACTGACTGACAGACTGACTGAATAAGGATGACTGACAGACTGACTGAATAAGGCTGACTGACTGACTGACTGACAGACTGACTGAATAAGGCTGACCGACTGACTGACTGCCTGACTGACTGAATGACTGACTGACTGACTGACCGAGACTGACTGACTGACTGACTGAGACTGGACTGGACTGACTGACTGACTGACTGACTGAGACTGACTGACTGCTTTAGTGACTAACTGACTGCACAGGACTGACCGACTGACTGACTGACTGACTGCCTGACTGACTGAATGACTGACTGACTGAGACTAAATGACTGACTGCTTGACTGACTGGCTGAAGGACTAACTGACTGACTGAGTGACTGACTGACTGGACTGACTGACTGAGACTGAATGACTGAGTGCTTGACTGATTGACTGTCAGACTGACTGACTGACTTCGCAAAAGGGAAAAATAAAAAAAAAGAATTATAAAATTAGAAAAAAATATTTGCATTTAAGATTTCCTTTCCGGCCGGGACTCGAACCCAGTACCACGCGCTAGGAACCCAACGGTCTAGCCATTAGGCTATCGAAGCTCTGTCGATGGAAGTCTTAAATATAATAAAAACAAAAAATGCACCTTGGTAATTATTGATTCAAACACTTTGAAATTTACAGGTCGAATAATTAAACTGACTCAGAATTTTTCTCCCTACATAAATAATCAATATTCGCAAAAGAGAAAAATTTAAAAAAAAAGAAGAAGAAATTTCAAATTAGAAACTAAAAGTATACATTGAAGATTTTCGTTCAGGCTGGGACTCGAACCCAGGGCCACTCGCTTGGAAGCCTAACACTCTAGCCATTAGTCTATGGGAGCTCTGTCGGTGGGAGTTTTAAATATAATAAAAACAAAAAATGCACCTTGGTAATTGTTTATTTAAACACTTTGAAATCTTCGTGTCGAAAAATTAAACTGACTCAGAATTTTCTTCCCTACATAAATAATCAATAATTGCAAAGGAAAGAAATTGAAAAAAAAAAGAATTTTCAAATTAGAAAAGAAATATATACATTGAAGATATTCGCTCCGGCTGGGACTCGAACCCAGGCCACTCGCTTGGAAGACCAGCGGTCTAGCCATTAGGCTATCGGAGTTCTGTCGAGCGGAGTCTTACTGCCTGACTGATACTGCCTGACTGACAGACTGACTCACTGACTGACTGATACTGACTGACTGACTCACTGACTGACCGAGACTGACTGACTAACTGCCTGACTGACTGAGACTGGACTGACTGACTGACTGACTGACTGACTGACTAACTGACTGACTGAGACTGACTGACTGACTGCTTGACTCTCTGACTGGCTATTTCACTGACTGACTGAATGACTAAATGACTGACTGACACTGACTGACTGACTGCTTGACTACCTGACTGACTGCTTGACTGACTTACTGACTGGACAGGACTGACCGGCTGACTGACTGACAGACTTACTGAATAAGGATGACTGACAGACTGACTGAATAAGGCTGACTGACTGACTGACTGACTGACTGACTGACTGACTGACTGAATAAGGCTGACCGACTGACTGACTGCCTGACTGACTGACTGACTGAATGACTGACTGACTGACTGACCGAGACTGACTGACTGACTGACTGAGACTGGACTGGACTGACTGACTGACTGACTGACTGAGACTGACTGACTGCTTTAGTGACTAACTGACTGCACAGGACTGACCGACTGACTGACTGACTGACTGACTGAATGACTGACTGACTGAGACTAAATGACTGACTGCTTGACTGACTGGCTGAAGGACTAACTGACTGACTGAGTGACTGACTGACTGGACTGACTGACTGAGACTGAATGACTGAGTGCTTGACTGATTGACTGTCAGACTGACTGACTGACTTCGCAAAAGGGAAAAATAAAAAAAAAAGAATTATAAAATTAGAAAAAAATATTTGCATTTAAGATTTCCTTTCCGGCCGGGACTCGAACCCAGTACCACGCGCTTGGAACCCAACGGTCTAGCCATTAGGCTATCGGAGCTCTGTCGATGGAAGTCTTAAATATAATAAAAACAAAAAATGCACCTTGGTAATTATTGATTCAAACACATTGAAATTTACAGGTCAAATAATTAAACTGACTCAGAATTTTTCTCCCTACATAAATAATCAATATTCGCAAAAGAGAAAAATTAAAAAAAAAAGAAGAAATTTCAAATTAGAAACTAAAAGAATACATTGAAGATTTTCGTTCAGGCTGGGACTCGAACCCAGGGCCACTCGCTTGGAAGCCTAACACTCTAGCCATTAGTCTATGGGAGCTCTGTCGGTGGGAGTTTTAAATATAATAAAAACAAAAAATGCACCTTGGTAATTGTTTATTTAAACACTTTGAAAACTTCGTGTCGAAAAATTAAACTGACTCAGAATTTTCTTCCCTACATAAATAATCAATAATTGCAAAGGAAAGAAATTGAAAAAAAAAAGAATTTTCAAATTAGAAAAGAAATATATACATTGAAGATATTCGCTCCGGCTGGGACTCGAACCCAGGCCACTCGCTTGGAAGACCAGCGGTCTAGCCATTAGGCTATCGGAGTTCTGTCGAGCGGAGTCTTACTGCCTGACTGATACTGCCTGACTGACAGACTGACTCACTGACTGACTGATACTGACTGACTGACTCACTGACTGACCGAGACTGACTGACTAACTGCCTGACTGACTGAGACTGGACTGACTGACTGACTGACTGACTGACTGACTAACTAACTGACTGACACTGACTGACTGACTGCTTGACTCTCTGACTGGCTATTTCACTGACTGACTGAATGACTAAATGACTGACTGACACTGACTGACTGACTGCTTGACTACCTGACTGACTGCTTGACTGACTAACTGACTGGACAGGACTGACCGACTGACTGACTGACAGACTGACTGAATAAGGATGACTGACAGACTGACTGAATAAGGCTGACTGACTGACTGACTGACAGACTGACTGAATAAGGCTGACCGACTGACTGACTGCCTGACTGACTGAATGACTGACTGACTGACTGACCGAGACTGACTGACTGACTGACTGAGACTGGACTGGACTGACTGACTGACTGACTGACTGAGACTGACTGACTGCTTTAGTGACTAACTGACTGCACAGGACTGACCGACTGACTGACTGACTGACTGCCTGACTGACTGACTGACTAAATGACTGACTGACTGAGACTAAATGACTGACTGCTTGACTGACTGGCTGAAGGACTAACTGACTGACTGAGTGACTGACTGACTGGACTGACTGACTGAGACTGAATGACTGAGTGCTTGACTGATTGACTGTCAGACTGACTGACTGACTTCGCAAAAGGGAAAAATAAAAAAAAAGAATTATAAAAAAATATTTGCATTTAAGATTTCCTTTCCGGCCGGGACTCGAACCCAGTACCACGCGCTTGGAACCCAAAGTCTAGCCATTAGGCTATCGGAGCTCTGTCGATGGAAGTCTTAAATATAATAAAAACAAAAAATGCACCTTGGTAATTATTGATTCAAACACTTTGAAATTTACAGGTCGAATAATTAAACTGACTCAGAATTTTTCTCCCTACATAAATAATCAATATTCGCAAAAGAGAAAAATTTAAAAAGAAAAGAAGAAGAAATTTCAAATTAGAAACTAAAAGTATACATTGAAGATTTTCGTTCAGGCTGGGACTCGAACCCAGGGCCACTCGCTTGGAAGCCTAACACTCTAGCCATTAGTCTATGGGAGCTCTGTCGGTGGGAGTTTTAAATATAATAAAAACAAAAAATGCACCTTGGTAATTGTTTATTTAAACACTTTGAAATCTTCGTGTCGAAAAATTAAACTGACTCAGAATTTTCTTCCCTACATAAATAATCAATAATTGCAAAGGAAAGAAATTGAAAAAAAAAAGAATTTTCAAATTAGAAAAGAAATATATACATTGAAGATATTCGCTCCGGCTGGGACTCGAACCCAGGCCACTCGCTTGGAAGACCAGCGGTCTAGCCATTAGGCTATCGGAGTTCTGTCGAGCGGAGTCTTACTGCCTGACTGATACTGCCTGACTGACAGACTGACTCACTGACTGACTGATACTGACTGACTGACACACTGACTGACCGAGACTGACTGACTAACTGCCTGACTGAGACTGGACTGACTGACTGACTGACTGACTGACTGACTGACTAACTGACTGACTGAGACTGACTGACTGACTGCTTGACTCTCTGACTGGCTATTTCACTGACTGACTGAATGACTAAATGACTGACTGACACTGACTGACTGACTGCTTGACTACCTGACTGACTGCTTGACTGACTAACTGACTGGACAGGACTGACCGACTGACTGACTGACAGACTGACTGAATAAGGATGACTGACAGACTGACTGAATAAGGCTGACTGACTGACTGACTGACAGACTGACTGAATAAGGCTGACCGACTGACTGACTGCCTGACTGACTGACTGACTGAATGACTGACTGACTGAATGACTGACTGACTGACTGACTGACTGACTGAGACTGGACTGGACTGACTGACTGACTGACTGACTGACTGACTGACTGCCTGACTGACTGACTGACTGAATGACTGACTGACTGAGACTAAATGACTGACTGCTTGACTGACTGGCTGAAGGACTAACTGACTGACTGAGTGACTGACTGACTGGACTGACTGACTGAGACTGAATGACTGAGTGCTTGACTGATTGACTGTCAGACTGACTGACTGACTTCGCAAAAGGGAAAAATAAAAAAAAAAGAATTATAAAACTAGAAAAAAATATTTGCATTTAAGATTTCCTTTCCGGCCGGGACTCGAACCCAGTACCACGCACTCGGAACCCAACGGTCTAGCCATTAGGCTATCGGAGCTCTGTCGATGGAAGTCTTAAATATAATAAAAACAAAAAATGCACCTTGGTAATTATTGATTCAAACACTTTGAAATTTACAGGTCGAATAATTAAACTGACTCAGAATTTTTCTCCCTACATAAATAATCAATATTCGCAAAAGAGAAAAATTAAAAAAAAAGAAGAAGAAATTTCAAATTAGAAACTAAAAGTATACATTGAAGATTTTCGTTCAGGCTGGGACTCGAACCCAGGGCCACTCGCTTGGAAGCCTAACACTCTAGCCATTAGTCTATGGGAGCTCTGTCGGTGGGAGTTTTAAATATAATAAAAACAAAAAATGCACCTTGGTAATTGTTTATTTAAACACTTTGAAATCTTCGTGTCGAAAAATTAAACTGACTCAGAATTTTCTTCCCTACATAAATAATCAATAATTGCAAAGGAAAGAAATTGAAAAAAAAAGAATTTTCAAATTAGAAAAGAAATATATACATTGAAGATATTCGCTCCGGCTGGGACTCGAACCCAGGCCACTCGCTTGGAAGACCAGCGGTCTAGCCATTAGGCTATCGTAGTTCTGTCGAGCGGAGTCTTACTGCCTGACTGATACTGCCTGACTGACAGACTGACTCACTGACTGACTGATACTGACTGACTGACTCACTGACTGACCGAGACTGACTGGCTAACTGCCTGACTGACTGAGACTGGACTGACTGACTGACTGACTGACTGACTGACTAACTGACTGACTGAGACTGACTGACTGACTGCTTGACTCTCTGACTGGCTATTTCACTGACTGACTGAATGACTTAATGACTGACTGACACTGACTGACTGACTGCTTGACTACCTGACTGACTGCTTGACTGACTAACTGACTGGACAGGACTGACTGACTGACAGACTGACTGAATAAGGCTGACTGACAGACTGACTGAATAAGGCTGACTGACTGACTGACTGACAGACTGACTGAATAAGGCTGACCGACTGACTGACTGTCTGACTGACTGACTGACTGACTGACTGACTGACCGAGACTGACTGACTGACTGACTGAGACTGGACTGGACTGACTGACTGAGACTGACTGACTGCTTTAGTGACTAACTGACTGCACAGGACTGACCGACTGACTGACTGACTGACTGCCTGACTGTCAGACTGACTGACTGACTTCGCAAAAGGGAAAAATAAAAAAAAAAGAATTATAAAATTAGAAAAAAATATTTGCATTTAAGATTTCCTTTCCGGCCGGGACTCGAACCCAGTACCACGCGCTAGGAACCCAACGGTCTAGCCATTAGGCTATCGGAGCTCTGTCGATGGAAGTCTTAAATATAATAAAAACAAAAAATGCACCTTGGTAATTATTGATTCAAACACTTTGAAATTTACAGGTCGAATAATTAAACTGACTCAGAATTTTTCTCCCTACATAAATAATCAATATTCGCAAAAGAGAAAAATTAAAAAAAAAAGAAGAAGAAATTTCAAATTAGAAACTAAAAGTATACATTGAAGATTTTCGTTCAGGCTGGGACTCGAACCCAGGGCCACTCGCTTGGAAGCCTAACACTCTAGCCATTAGTCTATGGGAGCTCTGTCGGTGGGAGTTTTAAATATAATAAAAACAAAAAATGCACCTTGGTAATTGTTTATTTAAACACTTTGAAATCTTCGTGTCGAAAAATTAAACTGACTCAGAATTTTCTTCCCTACATAAATAATCAATAATTGCAAAGGAAAGAAATTGAAAAAAAAAAGAATTTTCAAATTAGAAAAGGAATATATACATTGAAGATATTCGCTCCGGCTGGGACTCGAACCCAGGCCACTCGCTTAGAATACCAGCGGTCTAGCCATTAGGCTATTGGAGTTCTGTCGAGCGGAGTCTTACTGCCTGACTGATACTGCCTGACTGACAGACTGACTCACTGACTGACTGATACTGACTGACTGACTCACTGACTGACCGAGACTGACTGACTAACTGCCTGACTGACTGAGACTGGACTGACTGACTGACTGACTGACTGACTGACTAACTAACTGACTGAGACTGACTGACTGACTGCTTGACTCTCTGACTGGCTATTTCACTGACTGACTGAATGACTAAATGACTGACTGACACTGACTGACTGACTGCTTGACTACCTGACTGACTGCTTGACTGACTAACTGACTGGACAGGACTGACCGACTGACTGACTGACAGACTGACTGAATAAGGATGACTGACAGACTGACTGAATAAGGCTGACTGACTGACTGACTGACAGACTGACTGAATAAGGCTGACCGACTGACTGACTGCCTGACTGACTGAATGACTGACTGACTGACTGACCGAGACTGACTGACTGACTGACTGAGACTGGACTGGACTGACTGACTGACTGACTGACTGAGACTGACTGACTGCTTTAGTGACTAACTGACTGCACAGGACTGACCGACTGACTGACTGACTGACTGCCTGACTGACTGAATGACTGACTGACTGAGACTAAATGACTGACTGCTTGACTGACTGGCTGAAGGACTAACTGACTGACTGAGTGACTGACTGACTGGACTGACTGACTGAGACTGAATGACTGAGTGCTTGACTGATTGACTGTCAGACTGACTGACTGACTTCGCAAAAGGGAAAAATAAAAAAAAAAGAATTATAAAATTAGAAAAAAATATTTGCATTTAAGATTTCCTTTCCGGCCGGGACTCGAACCCAGTACCACGCGCTAGGAACCCAACGGTCTAGCCATTAGGCTATCGGAGCTCTGTCGATGGAAGTCTTAAATATAATAAAAACAAAAAATGCACCTTGGTAATTATTGATTCAAACACTTTGAAATCTACAGGTCGAATAATTAAACTGACTCAGAATTTTTCTCCCTACATAAATAATCAATATTCGCAAAAGAGAAAAATTAAAAAAAAAGAAGAAAAATTTTCAAATTAGAAACTAAAAGTATACATTGAAGATTTTCGTTCAGGCTGGGACTCGAACCCAGGGCCACTCGCTTGGAAGCCTAACACTCTAGCCATTAGTCTATCGGAGCTCTGTCGGTGGGAGTTTTAAATATAATAAAAACAAAAAATGCACCTTGGTAATTGTTTATTTAAACACTTTGAAATCTTCGTGTCGAAAAATTAAACTGACTCAGAATTTTCTTCCCTACATAAATAATCAATAATTGCAAAGGAAAGAAATTGAAAAAAAAAAGAATTTTCAAATTAGAAAAGAAATATATACATTGAAGATATTCGCTCCGGCTGGTACTCGAACCCAGGCCACTCGCTTGGAAGACCAGCGGTCTAGCCATTAGGCTATCGGAGTTCTGTCGAGCGGAGTCTTACTGCCTGACTGATACTGCCTGACTGACAGACTGACTCACTGACTGACTGATACTGACTGACTGACACACTGACTGACCGAGACTGACTGACTAACTGCCTGACTGACTGAGACTGGACTGACTGACTGACTGACTGACTGACTGACTAACTGACTGACTGAGACTGACTGACTGACTGCTTGACTCTCTGACTGGCTATTTCACTGACTGACTGAATGACTAAATGACTGACTGACACTGACTGACTGACTGCTTGACTACCTGACTGACTGCTTGACTGACTAACTGACTGGACAGGACTGACCGACTGACTGACTGACAGACTGACTGAATAAGGATGACTGACAGACTGACTGAATAAGGCTGACTGACTGACTGACTGACAGACTGACTGAATAAGGCTGACCGACTGACTGACTGCCTGACTGACTGACTGACTGAATGACTGACTGACTGACTGACTGACCGAGACTGACTGACTGACTGACTGAGACTGGACTGGACTGACTGACTGACTGACTGACTGAGACTGACTGACTGCTTTAGTGACTAACTGACTGCACAGGACTGACCGACTGACTGACTGACTGACTGACTGACTGACTGAATGACTGACTGACTGAGACTAAATGACTGACTGCTTGACTGACTGGCTGAAGGACTAACTGACTGACTGAGTGACTGACTGACTGGACTGACTGACTGAGACTGAATGACTGAGTGCTTGACTGATTGACTGTCAGACTGACTGACTGACTTCGCAAAAGGGAAAAATAAAAAAAAAAGAATTATAAAACTAGAAAAAAATATTTGCATTTAAGATTTCCTTTCCGGCCGGGACTCGAACCCAGTACCACGCACTCGGAACCCAACGGTCTAGCCATTAGGCTATCGGAGCTCTGTCGATGGAAGTCTTAAATATAATAAAAACAAAAAATGCACCTTGGTAATTATTGATTCAAACACTTTGAAATTTACAGGTCGAATAATTAAACTGATTCAGAATTTTTCTCCCTACATAAATAATCAATATTCGCAAAAGAGAAAAATTAAAAAAAAAGAAGAAGAAATTTCAAATTAGAAACTAAAAGTATACATTGAAGATTTTCGTTCAGGCTGGGACTCGAACCCAGGGCCACTCGCTTGGAAGCCTAACACTCTAGCCATTAGTCTATGGGAGCTCTGTCGGTGGGAGTTTTAAATATAATAAAAACAAAAAATGCACCTTGGTAATTGTTTATTTAAACACTTTGAAATCTTCGTGTCGAAAAATTAAACTGACTCAGAATTTTCTTCCCTACATAAATAATCAATAATTGCAAAGGAAAGAAATTGAAAAAAAAAGAATTTTCAAATTAGAAAAGAAATATATACATTGAAGATATTCGCTCCGGCTGGGACTCGAACCCAGGCCACTCGCTTGGAAGACCAGCGGTCTAGCCATTAGGCTATCGGAGTTCTGTCGAGCGGAGTCTTACTGCCTGACTGATACTGCCTGACTGACAGACTGACTCACTGACTGACTGATACTGACTGACTGACTCACTGACTGACCGAGACTGACTGGCTAACTGCCTGACTGACTGAGACTGGACTGACTGACTGACTGACTGACTGACTGACTAACTGACTGACTGAGACTGACTGACTGACTGCTTGACTCTCTGACTGGCTATTTCACTGACTGACTGAATGACTTAATGACTGACTGACACTGACTGACTGACTGCTTGACTACCTGACTGACTGCTTGACTGACTAACTGACTGGACAGGACTGACTGACTGACAGACTGACTGAATAAGGATGACTGACAGACTGACTGAATAAGGCTGACTGACTGACTGACTGACAGACTGACTGAATAAGGCTGACCGACTGACTGACTGCCTGACTGACTGACTGACTGACTGAATGACTGACTGACTGACTGACCGAGACTGACTGACTGACTGACTGAGACTGGACTGGACTGACTGACTGACTGAGACTGGACTGGACTGACTGACTGAGACTGACTGACTGCTTTAGTGACTAACTGACTGCACAGGACTGACCGACTGACTGACTGACTGACTGACTGACTTCGCAAAAGGGAAAAATAAAAAAAAAGAATTATAAAATTAGAAAAAAATATTTGCATTTAAGATTTCCTTTCCGGCCGGGACTCGAACCCAGTACCACGCGCTAGGAACCCAACGGTCTAGCCATTAGGCTATCGGAGCTCTGTCGATGGAAGTCTTAAATATAATAAAAACAAATAATGCACCTTGGTAATTATTGATTCAAACACTTTGAAATTTACAGGTCGAATAATTAAACTGACTCAGAATTTTTCTCCCTACATAAATAATCAATATTCGCAAAAGAGAAAAATTTAAAAAAAAGAAGAAGAAATTTCAAATTAGAAACTAAAAGTATACATTGAAGATTTTCGTTCAGGCTGGGACTCGAACCCAGGGCCACTCGCTTGGAAGCCTAACACTCTAGCCATTAGTCTATGGGAGCTCTGTCGGTGGGAGTTTTAAATATAATAAAAACAAAAAATGCACCTTGGTAATTGTTTATTTAAACACTTTGAAATCTTCGTGTCGAAAAATTAAACTGACTCAGAATTTTCTTCCCTACATAAATAATCAATAATTGCAAAGGAAAGAAATTGAAAAAAAAAAGAATTTTCAAATTAGAAAAGAAATATATACATTGAAGATATTCGCTCCGGCTGGGACTCGAACCCAGGCCACTCGCTTGGAAGACCAGCGGTCTAGCCATTAGGCTATTGGAGTTCTGTCGAGCGGAGTCTTACTGCCTGACTGATACTGCCTGACTGACAGACTGACTCACTGACTGACTGATACTGACTGACTGACTCACTGACTGACCGAGACTGACTGACTAACTGCCTGACTGACTGAGACTGGACTGACTGACTGACTGACTGACTGACTGACTAACTATCTGACTGAGACTGACTGACTGATTGCTTGACTCTCTGACTGGCTATTTCACTGACTGACTGAATGACTAAATGACTGACTGACACTGACTGACTGACTGCTTGACTACCTGACTGACTGCTTGACTGACTAACTGACTGGACAGGACTGACCGACTGACTGACTGACAGACTGACTGAATAAGGATGACTGACAGACTGACTGAATAAGGCTGACTGACTGACTGACTAACAGACTGACTGAATAAGGCTGACCGACTGACTGACTGCCTGACTGACTGACTGACTGAATGACTGACTGACTGACTGACTGACCGAGACTGACTGACTGACTGACTGAGACTGGACTGGACTGACTGACTGACTGACTGACTGAGACTGACTGACTGCTTTAGTGACTAACTGACTGCACAGGACTGACCGACTGACTGACTGACTGACTGCCTGACTGACTGACTGACTGAATGACTGACTGACTGAGACTAAATGACTGACTGCTTGACTGACTGGCTGAAGGACTAACTGACTGACTGAGTGACTGACTGACTGGACTGACTGACTGAGACTGAATGACTGAGTGCTTGACTGATTGACTGTCAGACTGACTGACTGACTTCGCAAAAGGGAAAAATAAAAAAAAAAGAATTATAAAACTAGAAAAAAATATTTGCATTTAAGATTTCCTTTCCGGCCGGGACTCGAACCCAGTACCACGCACTCGGAACCCAACGGTCTAGCCATTAGGCTATCGGAGCTCTGTCGATGGAAGTCTTAAATATAATAAAAACAAAAAATGCACCTTGGTAATTATTGATTCAAACACTTTGAAATTTACAGGTCGAATAATTAAACTGACTCAGAATTTTTCTCCCTACATAAATAATCAATATTCGCAAAAGAGAAAAATTAAAAAAAAAGAAGAAGAAATTTCAAATTAGAAACTAAAAGTATACATTGAAGATTTTCGTTCAGGCTGGGACTCGAACCCAGGGCCACTCGCTTGGAAGCCTAACACTCTAGCCATTAGTCTATGGGAGCTCTGTCGGTGGGAGTTTTAAATATAATAAAAACAAAAAATGCACCTTGGTAATTGTTTATTTAAACACTTTGAAATCTTCGTGTCGAAAAATTAAACTGACTCAGAATTTTCTTCCCTACATAAATAATCAATAATTGCAAAGGAAAGAAATTGAAAAAAAAAGAATTTTCAAATTAGAAAAGAAATATATACATTGAAGATATTCGCTCCGGCTGGGACTCGAACCCAGGCCACTCGCTTGGAAGACCAGCGGTCTAGCCATTAGGCTATCGGAGTTCTGTCGAGCGGAGTCTTACTGCCTGACTGATACTGCCTGACTGACAGACTGACTCACTGACTGACTGATACTGACTGACTGACTCACTGACTGACCGAGACTGACTGACTAACTGCCTGACTGACTGAGACTGGACTGACTGACTGACTGACTGACTGACTGACTAACTAACTGACTGAGACTGACTGACTGATTGCTTGACTCTCTGACTGGCTATTTCACTGACTGACTGAATGACTAAATGACTGACTGACACTGACTGACTGACTGCTTGACTACCTGACTGACTGCTTGACTGACTAACTGACTGGACAGGACTGACCGACTGACTGACTGACAGACTGACTGAATAAGGATGACTGACAGACTGACTGAATAAGGCTGACTGACTGACTGACTGACAGACTGACTGAATAAGGCTGACCGACTGACTGACTGCCTGACTGACTGACTGACTGAATGACTGACTGACTGACTGACTGACCGAGACTGACTGACTGACTGACTGAGACTGGACTGGACTGACTGACTGACTGACTGACTGAGACTGACTGACTGCTTTAGTGACTAACTGACTGCACAGGACTGACCGACTGACTGACTGACTGACTGCCTGACTGACTGACTGACTGAATGACTGACTGACTGAGACTAAATGACTGACTGCTTGACTGACTGGCTGAAGGACTAACTGACTGACTGAGTGACTGACTGACTGGACTGACTGACTGAGACTGAATGACTGAGTGCTTGACTGATTGACTGTCAGACTGACTGACTGACTTCGCAAAAGGGAAAAATAAAAAAAAAAGAATTATAAAACTAGAAAAAAATATTTGCATTTAAGATTTCCTTTCCGGCCGGGACTCGAACCCAGTACCACGCACTCGGAACCCAACGGTCTAGCCATTAGGCTATCGGAGCTCTGTCGATGGAAGTCTTAAATATAATAAAAACAAAAAATGCACCTTGGTAATTATTGATTCAAACACTTTGAAATTTACAGGTCGAATAATTAAACTGACTCAGAATTTTTCTCCCTACATAAATAATCAATATTCGCAAAAGAGAAAAATTAAAAAAAAAGAAGAAGAAATTTCAAATTAGAAACTAAAAGTATACATTGAAGATTTTCGTTCAGGCTGGGACTCGAACCCAGGGCCACTCGCTTGGAAGCCTAACACTCTAGCCATTAGTCTATGGGAGCTCTGTCGGTGGGAGTTTTAAATATAATAAAAACAAAAAATGCACCTTGGTAATTGTTTATTTAAACACTTTGAAATCTTCGTGTCGAAAAATTAAACTGACTCAGAATTTTCCTCCCTACATAAATAATCAATAATTGCAAAGGAAAGAAATTGAAAAAAAAAGAATTTTCAAATTAGAAAAGAAATATATACATTGAAGATATTCGCTCCGGCTGGGACTCGAACCCAGGCCACTCGCTTGGAAGACCAGCGGTCTAGCCATTAGGCTATCGGAGTTCTGTCGAGCGGAGTCTTACTGCCTGACTGATACTGCCTGACTGACAGACTGACTCACTGACTGACTGATACTGACTGACTGACTCACTGACTGACCGAGACTGACTGGCTAACTGCCTGACTGACTGAGACTGGACTGACTGACTGACTGACTGACTGACTGACTAACTGACTGACTGAGACTGACTGACTGACTGCTTGACTCTCTGACTGGCTATTTCACTGACTGACTGAATGACTTAATGACTGACTGACACTGACTGACTGACTGCTTGACTACCTGACTGACTGCTTGACTGACTAACTGACTGGACAGGACTGACTGACTGACAGACTGACTGAATAAGGATGACTGACAGACTGACTGAATAAGGCTGACTGACTGACTGACTGACAGACTGACTGAATAAGGCTGACCGACTGACTGACTGCCTGACTGACTGACTGACTGAATGACTGACTGACTGAGTGACCGAGACTGACTGACTGACTGACTGAGACTGGACTGGACTGACTGACTGAGACTGACTGACTGCTTTAGTGACTAACTGACTGCACAGGACTGACCGACTGACTGACTGACTGACTGCCTGACTGTCAGACTGACTGACTGACTTCGCAAAAGGGAAAAATAAAAAAAAAAGAATTATAAAATTAGAAAAAAATATTTGCATTTAAGATTTCCTTTCCGGCCGGGACTCGAACCCAGTACCACGCGCTAGGAACCCAACGGTCTAGCCATTAGGCTATCGGAGCTCTGTCGATGGAAGTCTTAAATATAATAAAAACAAAAAATGCACCTAGGTAATTATTGATTCAAACACTTTGAAATTTACAGGTCGAATAATTAAACTGACTCAGAATTTTTCTCCCTACATAAATAATCAATATTCGCAAAAGAGAAAAATTAAAAAAAAAAGAAGAAGAAATTTCAAATTAGAAACTAAAAGTATACATTAAAGATTTTCGTTCAGGCTGGGACTCGAACCCAGGGCCACTCGCTTGGAAGCCTAACACTCTAGCCATTAGTCTATGGGAGCTCTGTCGGTGGGAGTTTTAAATATAATAAAAACAAAAAATGCACCTTGGTAATTGTTTATTTAAACACTTTGAAATCTTCGTGTCGAAAAATTAAACTGACTCAGAATTTTCTTCCCTACATAAATAATCAATAATTGCAAAGGAAAGAAATTGAAAAAAAAAAGAATTTTCAAATTAGAAAAGAAATATATACATTGAAGATAATCGCTCCGGCTGGGACTCGAACCCAGGCCACTCGCTTGGAAGACCAGCGGTCTAGCCATTAGGCTATCGGAGTTCTATCGAGCGGAGTCTTACTGCCTGACTGATACTGCCTGACTGACAGACTGACTCACTGACTGACTGATACTGACTGACTGACTCACTGACTGACCGAGACTGACTGACTAACTGCCTGACTGACTGAGACTGGACTGACTGACTGACTGACTGACTGACTGACTAACTGACTGACTGAGACTGACTGACTGAGTGCTTGACTCTCTGACTGGCTATTTCACTGACTGACTGAATGACTAAATGACTGACTGACACTGACTGACTGACTGCTCGACTACCTGACTGACTGCTTGACTGACTAACTGACTGGACAGGACTGACCGGCTGACTGACTGACAGACTTACTGAATAAGGATGACTGACAGACTGACTGAATAAAGCTGACTGACTGACTGACTGACTGACTGACTGAATAAGGCTGACCGACTGACTGACTGACTGACTGACCGAGACTGACTGACTGACTGACTGAGACTGGACTGGACTGACTGACTGACTGACTGACTGAGACTGACTGACTGCTTTAGTGACTAACTGACTGCACAGGACTGACCGACTGACTGACTGACTGACTGACTGACTGACTGAATGACTGACTGACTGAGACTAAATGACTGACTGCTTGACTGACTGGCTGAAGGACTAACTGACTGACTGAGTGACTGACTGACTGGACTGACTAACTAAGACTGAATGACTGAGTGCTTGACTGATTGACTGTCAGACTGACTGACTGACTTCGCAAAAGGGAAAAATAAAAAAAAAGAATTATAAAATTAGAAAAAAATATTTGCATTTAAGATTTCCTTTCCGGCCGGGACTCGAACCCAGTACCACGCGCTTGGAACCCAACGGTCTAGCCATTAGGCTATCGGAGCTCTGTCGATGGAAGTCTTAAATATAATAAAAACAAAAAATGCAACTTGGTAATTATTGATTCAAACACATTGAAATTTACAGGTCAAATAATTAAACTGACTCAGAATTTTTCTCCCTACATAAATAATCAATATTCGCAAAAGAGAAAAATTTAAAAAAAAAGAAGAAATTTCAAATTAGAAACTAAAAGTATACATTGAAGATTTTCGTTCAGGCTGGGACTCGAACCCAGGGCCACTCGCTTGGAAGCCTAACACTCTAGCCATTAGTCTATGGGAGCTCTGTCGGTGGGAGTTTTAAATATAATAAAAACAAAAAATGCACCTTGGTAATTGTTTATTTAAACACTTTGAAATCTTCGTGTCGAAAAATTAAACTGACTCAGAATTTTCTTCCCTACATAAATAATCAATAATTGCAAAGGAAAGAAATTGAAAAAAAAAAGAATTTTCAAATTAGAAAAGAAATATATACATTGAAGATATTCGCTCCGGCTGGGACTCGAACCCAGGCCACTCGCTTGGAAGACCAGCGGTCTAGCCATTAGGCTATCGGAGTTCTGTCGAGCGGAGTCTTACTGCCTGACTGATACTGCCTGACTGACAGACTGACTCACTGACTGACTGATACTGACTGACTGACTCACTGACTGACCGAGACTGACTGACTAACTGCCTGACTGACTGAGACTGGACTGACTGACTGACTGACTGACTGACTGACTAACTGACTGACTGAGACTGACTGACTGACTGCTTGACTCTCTGACTGGCTATTTCACTGACTGACTGAATGACTAAATGACTGACTGACACTGACTGACTGACTGCTTGACTACCTGACTGACTGCTTGACTGACTAACTGACTGGACAGGACTGACCGACTGACTGACTGACAGACTGACTGAATAAGGATGACTGACAGACTGACTGAATAAGGCTGACTGACTGACTGACTGACAGACTGACTGAATAAGGCTGACCGACTGACTGACTGCCTGACTGACTGACTGACTGAATGACTGACTGACTGACTGACCGAGACTGACTGACTGACTGACTGAGACTGGAGTGGACTGACTGACTGAGACTGACTGACTGCTTTAGTGACTAACTGACTGCACAGGACTGACCGACTGACTGACTGACTGCCTGACTGACTGCCTGACTGACTGACTGACTGAATGACTGACTGCTTGACTGACTGGCTGAAGGACTAACTGACTGACTGAGTGACTGACTGACTGAGACTGAATGACTGAGACTGAATGACTGAGTGCTTGACTGATTGACTGTCAGACTGACTGACTGACTTCGCAAAAGGGAAAAATAAAAAAAAAAAGAATTATAAAATTAGAAAAAAATATTTGCATTTAAGATTCCCTTTCCGGCCGGGACTCGAACCCAGTACCACGCGCTAGGAACCCAACGGTCTAGCCATTAGGCTATCGGAGCTCTGTCGATGGAAGTCTTAAATATAATAAAAACAAAAAATGCACCTTGGTAATTATTGATTCAAACACTTTGAAATTTACAGGTCGAATAATTAAACTGACTCAGAATTTTTCTCCCTACATAAATAATCAATATTCGCAAAAGAGAAAAATTAAAAAAAAAAGAAGAAGAAATTTCAAATTAGAAACTAAACATATATTCGAAATATTCATATTAATTCAATGTATACTTCGAAAATATTCAAAGTATACATTGAAGATTTTCGTTCAGGCTGGGACTCGAACCCCGGGCCACTCGCTTGGAAGCCTAACACTCTAGCCATTAGTCTATGGGAGCTCTGTCGGTGGGAGTTTTAAATATAATAAAAACAAAAAATGCACCTTGGTAATTGTTTATTTAAACACTTTGAAATCTTCGTGTCGAAAAATTAAACTGACTCAGAATTTTCTTCCCTACATAAATAATCAATAATTGCAAAGGAAAGAAATTGAAAAAAAAAAGAATTTTCAAATTAGAAAAGAAATATATACATTGAAGATATTCGCTCCGGCTGGGACTCGAACCCAGGCCACTCGCTTGGAAGACCAGCGGTCTAGCCATTAGGCTATCAGAGTTCTGTCGAGCGGAGTCTTACTGCCTGACTAATACTGCCTGACTGACAGACTGACTCACTGACTGACTGATACTGACTGACTGACTCACTGACTGACCGAGACTGACTGACTGAGACTGGACTGACTGACTGACTGACTGACTGACTGACTGAGACTGACTGAGACTGACTGACTGACTGCTTGACTCTCTGACTGGCTATTTCACTGACTGACTGAATGACTAAATGACTGACTGACACTGACTGACTGACTGCTTGACTACCTGACTGACTGCTTGACTGACTAACTGACTGGACAGGACTGACCGACTGACTGACTGACAGACTGACTGAATAAGGATGACTGACAGACTGACTGAATAAGGCTGACTGACTGACTGACTGACAGACTGACTGAATAAGGCTGACCGACTGACTGACTGCCTGACTGACTGACTGACTGAATGACTGACTGACTGACTGACCGAGACTGACTGACTGACTGACTGAGACTGGACTGGAATGACTGACTGACTGACTGACTGAGACTGACTGACTGCTTTAGTGACTAACTGACTGCACAGGACTGACCGACTGACTGACTGACTGACTGCCTGACTGACTGACTGACTGAATGACTGACTGACTGAGACTAAATGACTGACTGCTTGACTGACTGGCTGAAGGACTAACTGACTGACTGAGTGACTGACTGACTGGACTGACTGACTGAGACTGAATGACTGAGTGCTTGACTGATTGACTGTCAGACTGACTGACTGACTTCGCAAAAGGGAAAAATAAAAAAAAAAGAATTATAAAATTAGAAAAAAATATTTGCATTTAAGATTTCCTTTCCGGCCGGGACTCGAACCCAGTACCACGCGCTAGGAACCCAACGGTCTAGCCATTAGGCTATCGGAGCTCTGTCGATGGAAGTCTTAAATATAATAAAAACAAAAAATGCACCTTGGTAATTATTGATTCAAACACTTTGAAATTTACAGGTCGAATAATTAAACTGACTCAGAATTTTTCTCCCTACATAAATAATCAATATTCGCAAAAGAGAAAAATTAAAAAAAAAAAGAAGAAGAAATTTCAAATTAGAAACTAAAAGTATACATTGAAGATTTTCGTTCAGGCTGGGACTCGAACCCAGGGCCACTCGCTTGGAAGCCTAACACTCTAGCCATTAGTCTATGGGAGCTCTGTCGGTGGGAGTTTTAAATATAATAAAAACAAAAAATGCACCTTGGTAATTGTTTATTTAAACACTTTGAAATCTTCGTGTCGAAAAATTAAACTGACTCAGAATTTTCTTCCCTACATAAATAATCAATAATTGCAAAGGAAAGAAATTGAAAAAAAAAAGAATTTTCAAATTAGAAAAGAAATATATACATTGAAGATATTCGCTCCGGCTGGGACTCGAACCCAGGCCACTCGCTTGGAAGACCAGCGTTCTAGCCATTAGGCTATCGGAGTTCTGTCGAGCGGAGTCTTACTGCCTGACTGATACTGCCTGACTGACAGACTGACTCACTGACTGACTGATACTGACTGACTGACTCACTGACTGACCGAGACTGACTGACTGAGACTGGACTGACTGACTGACTGACTGACTGACTGACTGACTAACTGACTGACTGAGACTGACTGACTGACTGCTTGACTCTCTGACTGGCTATTTCACTGACTGACTGAATGACTAAATGACTGACTGACACTGACTGACTGACTGCTTGACTACCTGACTGACTGCTTGACTGACTAACTGACTGGACAGGACTGACCGACTGACTGACTGACAGACTGACTGAATAAGGATGACTGACAGACTGACTGAATAAGGCTGACTGACTGACTGACTGACAGACTGACTGAATAAGGCTGACCGACTGACTGACTGCCTGACTGACTGAATGACTGACTGACTGACTGACCGAGACTGACTGACTGACTGACTGACTGAGACTGGACTGGACTGACTGACTGACTGACTGACTGACTGCTTTAGTGACTAACTGACTGCACAGGACTGACCGACTGACTGACTGACTGACTGCCTGACTGACTGACTGACTGAATGACTGACTGACTGAGACTAAATGACTGACTGGCTGAAGGACTAACTGTCTGACTGAGTGACTGACTGACTGGACTGACTGACTGAGACTGAATGACTGAGTGCTTGACTGATTGACTGTCAGACTGACTGACTGACTTCGCAAAAGGGAAAAATAAAAAAAAATAATTATAAAATTAGAAAAAAATATTTGCATTTAAGATTTCCTTTCCGGCCGGGACTCGAACCCAGTACCACGCGCTAGGAACCCAACGGTCTAGCCATTAGGCTATCGGAGCTCTGTCAATGGAAGTCTTAAATATAATAAAAACAAAAAATGCACCTTGGAAATTATTGATTCAAACACTTTGAAATTTACAGGTCGAATAATTAAACTGACTCAGAATTTTTCTCCCTACATAAATAATCAATATTCGCAAAAGAGAAAAATTAAAAAAAAAAAGAAGAAGAAATTTCAAATTAGAAACTAAAAGTATACATTGAAGATTTTCGTCCAGGCTGGGACTCGAACCCAGGGCCACTCGCTTGGAAGCCTAACACTCTAGCCATTAGTCTATGGGAGCTCTGTCGGTGGGAGTTTTAAATATAATAAAAACAAAAAATGCACCTTGGTAATTGTTTATTTAAGCACTTTGAAATCTTCGTGTCGAAAAATTAAACTGACTCAGAATTTTCTTCCCTACATAAATAATCAATAATTGCAAAGGAAAGAAATTGAAAAAAAAAAGAATTTTCAAATTAGAAAAGAAATATATACATTGAAGATATTCGCTCCGGCTGGGACTGGAACCCAGGCCACTCGCTTGGAAGACCAGCGGTCTAGCCATTAGG
The DNA here is from genome assembly GCF_026930045.1 of Uloborus diversus. Taxonomy (NCBI): domain Eukaryota; kingdom Metazoa; phylum Arthropoda; class Arachnida; order Araneae; family Uloboridae; genus Uloborus; species Uloborus diversus. The sequence continues at coordinate 69,552 of NW_026558459.1, read as the reverse complement.
CTATCGGAGTTCTGTCGAGCGGAGTCTTACTGCCTGACTGATACTGCCTGACTGACAGACTGACTCACTGACTGACTGATACTGACTGACTGACTCACTGACTGACCGAGACTGACTGACTAACTGCCTGACTGACTGAGACTGGACTGACTGACTGACTGACTGACTGACTGACTAACTGACTGACTGAGACTGACTGACTGACTGCTTTACTCTCTGACTGGCTATTTCACTGACTGACTTAATGACTAAATCACTGACTGACACTGACTGACTGACTGCTTGACTACCTGACTGACTGCTTGACTGACTAACTGACTGGACAGGACTGACCGACTGACTGACTGACAGACTGACTGAATAAGGCTGACTGACTGACTGACTGACAGACTGACTGAATAAGGATGACTGACAGACTGACTGAATAAGGCTGACTGACTGACTGACAGACTGACTGAATAAGGATGACCGACTGACTGCCTGACTGACTGACTGACTGACTGAATGACTGACTGACTGACTGACCGAGACTGACTGACTGACTGACTGAGACTGGACTGGACTGACTGACTGACTGACTGACTGAGACTGACTGACTGCTTTAGTGACTAACTGACTGCACAGGACTGACCGACTGACTGACTGACTGACTGCCTGAATGACTGACTGACAGAATGACTGACTGACTGAGACTAAATGACTGACTGCTTGACTGACTGGCTGAAGGACTAACTGACTGACTGAGTGACTGACTGACTGGACTGACTGACTGAGACTGAATGACTGAGTGCTTGACTGATTGACTGTCAGACTGACTGACTGACTTCGCAAAAGGGAAAAATAAAAAAAAAAGTATTATAAAATTAGAAAAAAATATTTGCATTTAAGATTTCCTTTCCGGCTGGGGTTTGAACCCAGGGCGACACTCATGGAAGCCCAACGCTCTCGCCAATATACTATCGGATCTCTGTTGGTCGGTGTCTTAATTATAATAAAAACAAAAAATGCACCTTAGTAATTATTAAACTAAAATCTTTGAAATCTAAAGGTCGAATGATTAAACTGACTCAGAATTTTCTTCCGTACATAAATAATCCATATTTGCAAAAGAAAGAAATTGAAAAAAAAAAGAATCTTCAAATTAGAAGAGAAATATATACATGGAAGATTTTCGTTCCGGCCGGGACTCGAACCCAGTACCACGCGCTTGGAACCCAACGGTCTAGCCATTAGGCTATCGGAGCTCTGTCGATGGAAGTCTTAAATATAATAAAAACAAAAAATGCACCTTGGTAATTATTGATTCAAACACTTTGAAATTTACAGGTCGAATAATTAAACTGACTCAGAATTTTTCTCCCTACATAAATAATCAATATTCGCAAAAGAGAAAAATTAAAAAAAAAAGAAGAAGAAATTTCAAATTAGAAACAAAAAGTATACATTGAAGATTTTCGTTCAGGCTGGGACTCGAAACCAGGGCCACACGCTTGGAAGCCTAACACTCTAGCCATTAGTCTATGGGAGCTCTGTCGGTGGGAGTTTTAAATATAATAAAAACAAAAAATGCACCTTGGTAATTGTTTATTTAAACACTTTGAAATCTTCGTGTCGAAAAATTAAACTGACTCAGAATTTTCTTCCCTACATAAATAATCAATAATTGCAAAGGAAAGAAATTGAGAAAAAAAAAGAATTTTCAAATTAGAAAAAAAATATATACATTGAAGATATTCGCTCCGGCTGGGACTCGAACCCAGGCCACTCGCTTGGAAGACCAGCGGTCTAGCCATTAGGCTATCGGAGTTCTGTCGAGCGGAGTCTTACTGCCTGACTGATACTGCCTGACTGACAGACTGACTCACTGACTGACTGATACTGACTGACTGACTCACTGACTGACCGAGACTGACTGACTAACTGCCTGACTGACTGAGACTGGACTGACTGACTGACTGACTGACTGACTGACTAACTGACTGACTGAGACTGACTGACTGACTGCTTGACTCTCTGACTGACTGAATGACTAAATGACTGACTGACACTGACTGACTGACTGTATGACTACCTGACTGACTGCTTGACTGAGTAACTGACTGGACAGGACTGACCGACTGACTGACTGACAGACTGACTGAATAAGGATGACTGACAGACTGACTGAATAAGGCTGACTGACTGACTGACTGACAGACTGACTGAATAAGGCTGACCGACTGACTGACTGCCTGACTGACTGACTGACTGAATGACTGACTGAATGACTGACCGAGACTGACTGACTGACTGACTGAGACTGGACTGGACTGATTGACTGACTGACTGACTGAGACTGACTGACTGCTTTAGTGACTAACTGACTGCACAGGACTGACCGACTGACTGACTGACTGACTGCCTGACTGACTGACTGACTGAATGACTGACTGACTGAGACTAAATGACTGACTGCTTGACTGACTGGCTGAAGGACTAACTGACTGACTGAGTGACTGACTGACTGGACTGACTGACTGAGACTGAATGACTGAGTGCTTGACTGATTGACTGTCAGACTAACTGACTGACTTCGCAAAAGGGAAAAATAAAAAAAAAAGAATTATAAAATTAGAAAAAAATATTTGCATTTAAGATTTCCTTTCCGGCCGGGACTCGAACCCAGTACCACGCGCTAGGAACCCAACGGTCTAGCCATTAGGCTATCGGAGCTCTGTCGATGGAAGTCTTAAATATAATAAAAACAAAAAATGCACCTTGGAAATTATTGATTCAAACACTTTGAAATTTACAGGTCGAATAATTAAACTGACTCAGAATTTTTCTCCCTACATAAATAATCAATATTCGCAAAAGAGAAAAATTAAAAAAAAAAAAGAAGAAGAAATTTCAAATTAGAAACTAAAAGTATACATTGAAGATTTTCGTTCAGGCTGGGACTCGAACCCAGGGCCACTCGCTTGGAAGCCTAACACTCTAGCCATTAGTCTATGGGAGCTCTGTCGGTGGGAGTTTTAAATATAATAAAAACAAAAAATGCACCTTGGTAATTGTTTATTTAAGCACTTTGAAATCTTCGTGTCGAAAAATTAAACTGACTCAGAATTTTCTTCCCTACATAAATAATCAATAATTGCAAAGGAAAGAAATTGAAAAAAAAAAGAATTTTCAAATTAGAAAAGAAATATATACATTGAAGATATTCGCTCCGGCTGGGACTGGAACCCAGGCCACTCGCTTGGAAGACCAGCGGTCTAGCCATTAGGCTATCGCAGATCTGTCGAGCGGAGTCTTACTGCCTGACTGATACTGCCTGACTGACAGACTGACTCACTGACTGACTGATACTGACTGACTGACTCACTGACTGACCGAGACTGACTGACTAACTGCCTGACTGACTGAGACTGGACTGACTGACTGACTGACTGACTGAATGACTAACTGACTGACTGAGACTGACTGACTGACTGCTTGACTCTCTGACTGGCTATTTCACTGACTGACTGAATGACTAAATGACTGACTGACACTGACTGACTAACTGCTTGACTACCTGACTGACTGCTTGACTGACTAACTGACTGGACAGGACTGACCGACTGACTGACTGACAGACTGACTGAATAAGGATGACTGACAGACTGACTGAATAAGGCTGACTGACTGACTGACTGACAGACTGACTGAATAAGGCTGACCGACTGACTGACTGCCTGACTGACTGACTGACTGAATGACTGACTGACTGACTGACCGAGACTGACTGACTGACTGACTGAGACTGGACTGGACTGACTGACTGACTGAATGACTGAGACTGACTGACTGCTTTAGTGACTGACTGACTGCACAGGACTGACCGACTGACTGACTGACTGACTGACTGCCTGACTGACTGACTGACTGAATGACTGACTGACTGAGACTAAATGACTGACTGCTTGACTGACTGGCTGAAGGACTAACTGACTGACTGACTCACTGACTGACCGAGACTGACTGACTAACTGCCTGACTGACTGAGACTGGACTGACTGACTGACTGACTGACTAACTGACTGACTGAGACTGAGTGACTGACTGCTTGACTGATTGACTGTCAGACTGACTGACTGACTTCGCAAAAGGGAAAAATAAAAAAAAAAGAATTATAAAATTAGAAAAAAATATTTGCATTTAAGATTTCCTTTCCGGCCGGGACTCGAACCCAGTACCACGCGCTAGGAACCCAACGGTCTAGCCATTAGGCTATCGGAGCTCTGTCGATGGAAGTCTTAAATATAATAAAAACAAAAAATGCACCTTGGTAATTATTGATTCAAACACTTTGAAATTTACAGGTCGAATAATTAAACTGACTCAGAATTTTTCTCCCTACATAAATAATCAATATTCGCAAAAGAGAAAAATTAAAAAAAAAGAAGAAGAAATTTCAAATTAGAAACTAAAAGTATACATTGAAGATTTTCGTTCAGGCTGGGACTCGATCCCAGGGCCACTCGCTTGGAAGCCTAACACTCTAGCCATTAGTCTATGGGAGCTCTGTCTGTGGGAGTTTTAAATATAATAAAAACAAAAAATGCACCTTGGTAATTGTTTATTTAAACACTTTGAAATCTTCGTGTCGAAAAATTAAACTGACTCAGAATTTTCTTCCCTACATAAATAATCAATAATTGCAAAGGAAATAAATTGAAAAAAAAAAGAATTTTCAAATTAGAAAAGAAATATATACATTGAAGATATTCGCTCCGGCTGGGACTCGAACCCAGGCCACTCGCTTGGAAGACCAGCGGTCTAGCCATTAGGCTATCGGAGTTCTGTCGAGCGGAGTCTTACTGCCTGACTGATACTGCCTGACTGACAGACTGACTCACTGACTGACTGATACTGACTGACTGACTCACTGACTGACCGAGACTGACTGACTAACTGCCTGACTGACTGAGTCTGGACTGACTGACTGACTGACTGACTGACTAACTGACTGACTGAGACTGACTGACTGACTGCTTGACTCTCTGACTGGCTATTTCACTGACTGACTGAATGACTAAATGACTGACTGACACTGACTGACTGACTGCTTGACTACCTGACTGACTGCTTGACTGACTGACTGACAGACTGACTGAATAAGGATGACTGACAGACTGACTGAATAAGGCTGACCGACTGACTGACTGCCTGACTGACTGACTGACTGAATGACTGACTGACTGACTGACCGAGACTGACTGACTGACTGACTGAGACTGGACTGGACTGACTGACTGACTGACTGACTGAGACTGACTGACTGCTTTAGTGACTAACTGACTGCACAGGACTGACCGACTGACTGACTGACCGAGACTGACTGACTGACTGACTGAGACTGGACTGGACTGACTGACTGACTGACTGACTGAGACTGACTGACTGCTTTAGTGACTAACTGACTGCACAGGACTGACCGACTGACTGACTGACTGACTGCCTGACTGACTGACTGACTGAATGACTGACTGACTGAGACTAAATGACTGACTGCTTGACTGACTGGCTGAAGGACTAACTGACTGACTGAGTGACTGACTGACTGGACTGACTGACTGAGACTGAATGACTGAGTGCTTGACTGATTGACTGTCAGACTGACTGACTGACTTCGCAAAAGGGAAAAATAAAAAAAAAAGAATTATAAAATTAGAAAAAAATATTTGCATTTAAGATTTCCTTTCCGGCCGGGACTCGAACCCAGAACCACGCGCTAGGAACCCAACGGTCTAGCCATTAGGCTATCGGAGCTCTGTCGATGGAAGTCTTAAATATAATAAAAACAAAAAATGCACCTTGGTAATTATTGATTCAAACACTTTGAAATTTACAGGTCGAATAATTAAACTGACTCAGAATTTTTCTCCCTACATAAATAATCAATATTCGCAAAAGAGAAAAATTGAAAAAAAAGAAGAAGAAATTTCAAATTAGAAACTAAAAGTATACATTGAAGATTTTCGTTCAGGCTGGGACTCGAACCCAGGGCCACTCGCTTGGAAGCCTAACACTCTAGCCATTAGTCTATGGGAGCTCTGTCGGTGGGAGTTTTAAATATAATGAAAACAAAAAATGCACCTTGGTAATTGTTTATTTAAACACTTTGTAATCTTCGGTCTGAAAAATTAAACTGACTCAGAATTTTCTTCCCTACATAAAAAATCAATATTTGCAAAGGAAAGAAATTGAAAAAAAAAAGAATTTTCAAATTAGAAAAGAAATATATACATTGAAGATATTCGCTCCGACTGGGACTCAAACCCAGGCCACTCGCTTGGAAGACCAGCGGTCTAGCCATTAGGCTATCGGAGTTCTGTCGAGCGGAGTCTTACTGCCTGACTGAGACTGCCTGACTGACTCACTGACTGACTGATGCTGACTGACTGACTGACTCACTGACTGACCGAGACTGACTGACTGACTCACTGACTGACCGAGACTGACTGACTAACTGCCTGACTGACTGAGACTGGACTGACTGACTGACTGACTGACTGACTGACTAACTGACTGACTGACTGACTGACTAACTGACTGACTGAGACTGACTGACTGACTGCTTGACTGTCTGACCGACTATATCACTGACTGACTGAATGACTAAATGACTCACTGACACTGACTGACTGACTGCCTGACTGACTGCTTGACTGACTAACTGACTGGACAGGACTGACCGACTGACTGACTGACAGACTGACTGAATAAGGCTGACTGACTGACTGACTGACTGATAGACTGACTGAATAAGGCTGACTGACTGACTGACTGCCTGACTGACTGACTGACTGAATGACTGACTGACTGACTGAGATTGACTGACTGACTGACTGAGACTGGACTGGACTGACTGTTTGACTGACTGACTGACTGAGACTGACTGACTGCTTGACTGACTAACTTACTGGACAGGACTGACCGACTGACTGACTGACTGACTGCCTGACTGACTGACTGACTGAATGACTGACTGACTGAGACTAAATGACTGACTGCTTGACTGACTGGCTGAAGGACTAACTGACTGACTGAGACTGACAGACTGACTGCCTAACTGACTGAGTGACTGACTGACTGGACTGACTGACTGAGACTGAATGACAGAGTGCTTGACTAATTGACTGTCGGACTGACTGACTGACTTCGCAAAAGGGAAAAATAAAAAAAAAATTATCAAATTAGAAAAAAATATTTGCATTTAAGATTTCCTTTCCGACTGGTATTTGAACCCAGGGCGACACGCATGGAAGCCCAATCCTCTCGCCAATAAACTATCGGATCTCTGTTGGTCGGTGTCTTAATTATAATAAAAACAAAAAATGCACCTTGGTAATTATTGATCTAAAATCTTTGAAATCTACAGGTCGAATAATTAAACTGACTCAGAATTTTCTTCCGCACATAAATAATCGATATTTGCAAAAGAAAGAAATTGAAAAAAAAAAGAATCTTCAAATTAGAAAAAAAATATATACATTGAAGATTTTCGTTCCGGCCGGGACTCGAACCCAGCACCACGCGCTTCGAACCCAACGGTCTAGCCATTAGGCTTTCGGAGCTCCGTCGCTCGAAGTCTTAAATATAATAAAAACAAAAAATGCACCTTTTTAATTATTGATTCAAACACTTTGAAATCTACAGGTCGAATAATTAAACTGACTCAGAATTTTTCTCCCTACATAAATAATCAATATTCGCAAAAGAGAAAAATTAAAAAAAAAGAAGAATTTTCAAATTAGAAACTAAAAATATAAATTGAAGATTTTCGCGCAGGCTGGGACTCGAACCCAGGGCCACTCGCTTGGAAGCCCAACACTCTAACCATTAGTCTACCGGATCTCTGTCGGGCGGAGTTTTAAATATAATAAAAACAAAAATGCACCTTGGTAATTATTTATTTAAACACTTTGAAATCTGCCGGTCGAAAAATTAAACTGACTCAGAATTTTCTTCCCTACATAAATAATCAATATTTGCAAACGAAAGAAATTGAAAAAAAAAAGAATTTTCAAATTAGAAAAGAAATATAAACATTGAAGATATTCGCTCCGGCTGGGACTCGAACCCAGGCCACTCGCTTGGAAGACCAGCGGTCTAGCCATTAGTCTATCGGAGTTCTGACGCGAGGACTCTTACTGCCTGACTGAGGCTGCCTGACTGACAGACTGACTCACTGACTGACTGATACTGACTGACTGACTGACTCACTGACTGACCGAGACTGACTGACTGACTCACTGACTGACCGAGACTGACTGACTAACTGCCTGACTGACTGAGACTGGACTGACTGACAGACTGACTGACTGACTGACTAACTGACTAACTGAGACTGACTGACTGACTGCTTGACTGTCTGACTGACTATTTCACTGACTGACTGAATGACTAAATGACTGACTGATACTGACTGACTGACTGATACTGACTGACTGACTGATACTGACTGACTGACTGATAATGATTGACTGACCGACTGACTGACTGACCGAGACTGACTGACTGACCGAGACTGACTGACTGACTGCCTGACTGACTGAGACTGGACTGGACTGACTGACTGACTGACTGAGACTAAATGACTGACTGCTTGACTGACTGGCTGAATGACTAACTGACTCTCTGAGACTGACTGACTGACTGCCTAACTGACTGAGTGACTGACTGAATGACTAACTGACTGTCTGACTGAGACTGAATGACTGACTGCTTGACTGACTGACTGGTCTGAACTGACCGACTGACAGACTGACTGACTGACTGAGACTGACTGACTGAATGACTAACTGACTGACTGACTGACAGAATGACTGACTGACTTGATGAATGACTAACTAACTTACTGAGACTGACTGACTGACTGCCTAACTGACTGAGTGACTGACTGATTGGACTGACTGACTGTCTGACTGCGACTGAATGACTGACTGCTTGACTGACTGACTGGTCTGGACTGACTGAATGACTAACTGACTGACTGACTGACAGAATGACTGAATGAGGCTGAGTGACTGACTGACTGACTGACTGCCTGACTGACTGATTGACTGACTGACTGGACTGACTGACTGACTGACTGAGACTGAATGACTGACTGACTAACTGACTGGGTGACTAAATGACTAACTGACTGATTGACTGCTTAAGTGACTGACTGACTGACTGCTTGACTGACTGACTGGACTGGACTGACCGACTGACAGACTGACTGGCTGACAGAGACTGACTGATTGACTGTCGGACTGACTGACTGACTTCGCAAAAGGGAAAAATAAAAAAAATTTATCAAATTAGAAAAAAATACTTGCATTTAAGATTTCCTTTCCGGCTTGGATTTGAACCCACGGCGACACGCATGGAAGCCCAACGCTCTCGCCAATATATTATCGGATCTCTGTTGATCGGTGTCTTAAATATAATAAAAACAAAAAATGCACCTTTTTAATTATTGATTCAAACACTTTGAAATCTACAGGTCGAATAATTAAACTGACTCAGAATTTTTCTCCCTACATAAATAATCAATATTCGCAAAAGAGAAAAATTAAAAAAAAAGAAGAAGAATTTTCAAATTAGAAACTAAAAATATAAATTGAAGATTTTCGCGCAGGCTGGGACTCGAACCCAGGGCCACTCGCTTGGAAGCCCAACACTCTAACCATTAGTCTATCGGATCTCTGTCGGTTGGAGTTTTAAATATAATAAAAACAAAAATGCACCTTGGTAATTATTTATTTAAACACTTTGAAATCTGCCGGTCGAAAAATTAAACTGACTCAGAATTTTCTTCCCTACATAAATAATCAATATTTGCAAAGGAAAGAAATTGAAAAAAAAAGAATTTTCAAATTACAAAAGAAATATAAACATTGAAGATATTCGCTGCGGCTGGGACTCGAACCCAGGCCACTCGCTTGGAAGACCAGCGGTCTAGCCATTAGGCTATCGGAGTTCTTTCGCGCGGAGTCTTACTGCCTGACTGAGGCTGCCTGACTGACTGACTGATACTGACTGACTGACTGACTCACTGACTGACCGAGACTGACTGACTGACTCACTGACTGACCGAGACTGACTGACTAACTGCCTGACTGACTTAGACTGGATTGACTGACAGACTGACTGACTGACAGACTGACTGACTGACTGACTAACTGACTGACTGAGACTGACTGACTGACTGCTTGACTGTCTGACTGACTATTTCACTGACTGACTGAATGACTAAATGACTGACTGATACTGACTGACTGACTGATACTGATTGACTGACTGACTCACTGACTGACCGAGACTGACTGACTGACCGAGACTGACTGACTGACTGCCTGACTGACTGAGACTGGACTGGACTGACTGACTGACTGACTGAGACTAAATGACTGACTGCTTGACTGACTGGCTGAATGACTAACTGACTGACTGAGACTGACTGACAGACTGCCTAACTGACTGAGTGACTGACTGATTGGACTGACTGACTGTCTGACTGAGACTGAATGACTGACTGCTTGACTGACTGACTGGTCTGGACTGACCGACTGACAGACTGACTGACTGACTGAGACTGACTGACTGAATGACTAACTGACTGACTGACTGACAGAATGACTGAATGAGGCTAAGTGACTGACAGACTGCCCGACTGACTGACTGACTGAATGACTAACTGACTGAGACTAAGTGACTAAATTGCTTGACTGACTGACTGAATGACTAACTGACTGACTGAGACTGACTGACTGAGTGACTGACTGACTGGACTGACTGACTGAGACTGAATGACTGACTGGCTAACTGACTGAGTGACTGAATGACAAACTGACTGATTGACTGCTTAAGTGACTGACTGACTGACTGCTTGACTGACTGACTGGACTGGACTGACCGACTGACAGACTGACTGGCTGACAGAGACTGACTGATTGACTGTCGGACTGACTGACTGACTTCGCAAAAAGGAAAAATAAAAAAAATGATCAAATTAGAAAAAAATACATGCATTTATGATTCTCTTTCCGGCTGGGATTCGAACCCAGGGCCACACGCATGGAAGCCCAACGCTCTCGCCAATGGACTATCGGATCTCGGTTGGCTGGTGTCTTAATTATAATAAAAACAAAAAATGCACCTTGGTAATTATTGATTTAAAATCTTTGAAATCTACAGGTCGAATAACTAAACTGACTCAGAATTTTCTTCCGTACATAAATAATCGATATTTGCAAAGGAAAGAAATTGAAAAAAAAAAGAATTTTCAAATTAGAAAAGAAATATATACATTGAAGATATTCGCTCCGGCTTGGACTCGAACCCAGGACACTCGCTTGGAAGACCAGCGGTCTAGCCATTAGGCTATCGGAGTTCTGTCGAGCGGAGTCTTACTGCCTGACTGAGACTGCCTGACTGACAGACAGACTCACTGACTGACTGATACTGACTGACTGACTGACTGACTGACTCACTGACTGACCGAGACTGACTGAGACTGGACTGACTGACTGACTGACTGACTAACTGACTGACTGAGACTGACTGACTGACTGCTTGACTGTCTGACTGACTATTTCACTGACTGACTGAATGACTAAATGACTGACTGACACTGACTGACTGACTGCTTGACTGCCTGACTGACTAACTGACTGGACAGGACTGACCGACTGACTGACTGACAGACTGACTGAATAAGGCTGACTGACTGACTGACTGACAGACTGACTGAATAAGGCTGACTGACTGACTGACTGCCTGACTGAATGACTGACTGACTGACCGAGACTGACTGACTGAGACTGACTGACTGACTGACTGAGACTGGACTGGACTGACTGACTGAGACTATCTGACTGACTGACTGACTGACTGAGACTGACTGACTGCTTGACTGACTAACTGACTGGACAGGACTGACCGACTGACTGACTGACTGACTGCCTGACTGACTGATTGACAGAATGTCTGACTGACTGAGACTAAATGACTGACTGCTTGACTGACTGGCTGAAGGACTAACTGACTGACTGAGACTGACTGACTGACTGCCTAACTGACTGAGTGACTGACTGACTGACTGGACTGACTGACTGAGACTGAATGACTGAGTGCTTGACTGATTGACTATCGGACTGACTGACTGACTTCGCAAAAGGGAAAAATAAAAAAAAAGAATTATCAAATTAGAAAAAAATATTTGCATTTAAGATTTCTTTTCCGGCTGGGATTTGAACCCAGGGCGACACGCATGGAAGCCCAACGCTCTCGACAATATACTATCGGATCTCGGTCCGTCGGTGTCTTAATTATAATAAAAACAAAAAATGCACCTTGGTAATTATTGATCGAAAATCTTTGAAATCTAAAGGTCGAATGATTAAACTGACTCAGAATTTTCTTCCGTACATAAATAATCGATATTTGCAAAAGAAAGAAATTGAAAAAAAAAGAATCTTCAAATTAGAAAAGAAATATATACATTGAAGATTTTCGTTCCGGCCGGGACTCGAACCCAGTACCACGCGCTTGGAACAAAACGGTCTAGCCATTAGGCTATCGGAGCTCTTTCGATTGAAGTCTTAAATATAATAAAAACAAAAAATGCATCTTTTTAATTATTGATTCAAACACTTTGAAATCTACAGGTCGAATAATTAAATTGACTCAGAATTTTTCTCCCTACATAAATAATCAATATTCGCAAAAGAGAAAAATTAAAAAAAAGAAGAAGAATTTTCAAATTAGAAACTAGAAATAAAAATTGAATATTTTCGCGCAGGCTGGGACTCGAAACCAGGGCCACTCGCTTGGAAGCCCACCACTCTAGCCATTAGTCTAGCAGAGCTGTGACGGACGGAGTTTTAATTATAATAAAATCAAAAAATGCACCTTGGTAATTATTTATCTAAACACTTTTTCGCGTTTCGAAAAATTAAACTGACTCAGAATTTTCTTCCCTACATAAATAATCAATATTTGCAAAAGAAAAAAATTGAAAAAAAAAAGAAATTTCAAATTCGAAGAGAAATATATACATTGAAGATATTCGTTCCGGCTGGGACTCGAACCCAGGCCATTCGCTTGGAAGACCAGCGGTCTAGCCATTAGGCTATCGGAGTTTTGTCGAGCGGAGTCTTACTGCCTGACTGAGACTGCCTGACTGACAGACTGACTCACTGACTGACTGACTGACTCACTGACTGACCGAGACTGACTGACTGACTCATTGACTGACCGAGACTGACTGACTAACTGCCTGACTGACTGAGACTGGACTGACTGACTGACTGACTGACTGATTGAGTGACTGACTGACTAACTGACTGACTGAGACTGACTGACTGAGACTATCTGACTGTCTGACTGACTATATCACTGACTGACTGAATGACTAAATGACTGACTGACACTGACTGACTGACACTGACTGACTGACTGCTTGACTGCCTGACTGACTGCTTGACTGCCTGACTGACTGCTTGACTGCCTGACTGACTGCTTGACTGACTAACTGACTGGACAGGACTGACCGACTGACTGACTGACAGACTGACTGAATAAGGCTGACTGACTGACTGACTGACAGACTGACTGAATAAGGCTGACTGACTGACTGACTGCCTGACTGCCTGACTGACTGAATGACTGACTGACTGACTGACTGAGACTGACTGACTGGCTGACTGAGACTGGACTGGACTGACTGGCTGACTGACTGACTGAGACTGACTGACTGTCTAACTGACTGAGTGACTGACTGACTGGACTGACTGACTGAGACTGAATGACTGAGTGCTTGACTGATTGACTGTCGGACTGACTGACTGACTTCGCAAAAGGGAAAAATTAAAAAAAAAAAAAAAGAATTATCAAATTAGAAAAAAATACTTGCATTTAAGATTTCCTTTCCGGCTTGGATTTGAACCCAGGGCGACACGCATGGAAGCCAAACGCTTTCGCCAATATGCTATCGGATCTCGGTCCGTCGGTGTCTTAATTATAATAAAAACAAAAAATGCACCTTGGTAATTATTGATCGAAAATCTTTGAAATCTAAAGGTCGAATGATTAAACTGACTCAGAATTTTCTTCCGTACATAAATAATCGATATTTGCAAAAGAAAGAAATTGAAAAAAAAAGAATCTTCAAATTAGAAAAGAAATATATACATTGAAGATTTTCGTTCCGGCCGGGACTCGAACCCAGTACCACGCGCTTGGAACCCAACGGTCTAGCCATTAGGCTATCGGAGCTCTTTCGATTGAAGTCTTAAATATAATAAAAACAAAAAATGCACCTTTTTAATTATTGATTCAAATACTTTGAAATCTACAGGTCGAATAATTAAATTGACTCAGAATTTTTCTCCCTACATAAATAATCAATATTCGCAAAAGAGAAAAATTAAAAAAAAGAAGAAGAATTTTCAAATTAGAAACTAAAAATAAAAATTGAATATTTTCGCGCAGGCTGGGACTCGAAACCAGGGCCACTCGCTTGGAAGCCCACCACTCTAGCCATTAGTCTAGCAGAGCTGTGACGGACGGAGTTTTAATTATAATAAAATCAAAAAATGCACCTTGGTAATTATTTATCTAAACACTTTTTCGCGTTTCGAAAAATTAAACTGACTCAGAATTTTCTTCCCTACATAAATAATCAATATTTGCAAAAGAAAAAAATTTAAAAAAAAAAGAAATTTCAAATTCGAAGAGAAATATATACATTGAAGATATTCGTTCCGACTGGGACTCGAACCCAGGCCATTCGCTTGGAAGACCAACAGTCTAGCCATTAGCTATCGGAGTTCTGTCGGTCGGTGTCTTACTGCCTGACTGAGACTGCCTGACTGACAGACTGACTGAATGACTGACTGATACTGACTGACTGACTGATACTGACTGAATGACTGACTCACTGACTGACCGAGACTGACTGACTGACTGACTGAGACTGGACTGGACTGACTGACTGACTGACTGACTGAGACTAAATGACTGACTGCTTGACTGACTGGCTGAATGCCTAACTGACTGACTGAGACTGACTGACTGACTGCCTAACTGACTGAGTGACAGACTGATTGGACTGACTTACTGTCTGACTGAGACTGAATGACTGACTGCTTGACTGACTGACTGGTCTGGACTGACCGACTGAGAGACTGACTGACTGACTGAGACTGACTGACTGAATGACTAACTGACTGACTGACTGACAGACTGACTGAATGAGGCTGAGTGACTGACTGACTGCCCGACTGACTGACTGACTGAATGACTAACTGACTGAGACTAAGTGACTAAATTGCTTGACTGACTGACTGAATGACTTACTGACTGACTGAGACTGACTGACTGACTGGACTGACTGACTGAGACTGAATGACTGACTGCCTAACTGACTGAGTGACTGAATGACAAACTGACTGATTGACTGCTTAAGTGATTGACTGACTGACTGCTTGACTGACTGACTGGACTGGACTGACCGACTGACAGACTGACTGGCTGACAGAGACTGACTGATTGACTGTCGGACTGACTGACTGACTTCGCAAAAGGGAAAAATAAAAAAAAAGAATTATCAAATTAGAAAAAAATACTTGCATTTAAGATTTCCTTTCCGGCTTGGATTTGAACCCACGGCGACACGCATGGAAGCCCAACGCTCTCGCCAATATACTATCGGATCTCTCTTGGTCGGTGTCTTAATTATAATAAAAACAAAAAATGCACCTTGGTAATTATTGATCTAAAATCTTTGAAATCTAAAGGTCGAATGATTAAACTGACACAGAATTTTCTTCCGTACATAAATAATCGGTATTTGCAAAAGAAAGAAATTGAAAAAAAAAAGAATCTTCAAATTAGAAAAGAAATATATATATTGAAGATTTTCGTTCCGGCCGGGACTCGACCCCAGTACCACGCGCTTGGCACTCAACGGTCTAGCCATTAGGCTATCGGAGCTCTGTCGATTGAAGTCTTAAATATGATAAAAACAAAAAATGCACCTTTTTAATTATTGATTCAAACACTTTGAAATATACAGGTCGAATAATTAAACTGACTCAGAATTTTTCTCCCTACATAAATAATCAATATTCGCAAAAGAGAAAAATTAAAAAAAAGAAGAAGAATTTTCAAATTAGAAACTAAAAATATAAATTGAAGATTTTCGCGTTGGCTGGGACTCGAACCCAGGGCCACTCGCTTGGAAGTCCACCACTCTAGCCATTAGTCTAGCAGAGCTCTGACGAGCGAAGTTTTAAATATAATAAAATCAAAAAATACACCTTGGTAATTATTTATCTAAACACTTTTTCGCGTTTCGAAAAATTAAACTGATTCAGAATTTTCTTCCCTACATAAATAATCAATATTTGCAAAGGAAAGAAATTGAAAAAAAAAGAATTTTCAAATTAGAAAAGAAATATATACATTGAAGATATTCGCTCCGGCTTGGACTCGAACCCAGGCCACTCGCTTGGAAGACCAGCGGTCTAGCCATTAGGCTATCGGAGTTCTGTCGAGCGGAGTCTTACTGCCTGACTGAGACTGCCTGACTGACAGACAGACTCACTGACTGACTGATACTGACTGACTGACTGACTGACTGACTCACTGACTGACCGAGACTGACTGAGACTGGACTGACTGACTGACTGACTGACTAACTGACTGACTGAGACTGACTGACTGACTGCTTGACTGTCTGACTGACTATTTCACTGACTGACTGAATGACTAAATGACTGACTGACACTGACTGACTGACTGCTTGACTGCCTGACTGACTAACTGACTGGACAGGACTGACCGACTGACTGACTGACAGACTGACTGAATAAGGCTGACTGACTGACTGACTGACAGACTGACTGAATAAGGCTGACTGACTGACTGACTGCCTGACTGAATGACTGACTGACTGACCGAGACTGACTGACTGAGACTGACTGACTGACTGACTGAGACTGGACTGGACTGACTGACTGAGACTATCTGACTGACTGACTGACTGACTGAGACTGACTGACTGCTTGACTGACTGACTGACTGGACAGGACTGACCGACTGACTGACTGACTGACTGCCTGACTGACTGATTGACAGAATGTCTGACTGACTGAGACTAAATGACTGACTGCTTGACTGACTGGCTGAAGGACTAACTGACTGACTGAGACTGACTGACTGACTGCCTAACTGACTGAGTGACTGACTGACTGACTGGACTGACTGACTGAGACTGAATGACTGAGTGCTTGACTGATTGACTATCGGACTGACTGACTGACTTCGCAAAAGGGAAAAATAAAAAAAAAGAATTATCAAATTAGAAAAAAATATTTGCATTTAAGATTTCTTTTCCGGCTGGGATTTGAACCCAGGGCGACACGCATGGAAGCCCAACGCTCTCGACAATATACTATCGGATCTCGGTCCGTCGGTGTCTTAATTATAATAAAAACAAAAAATGCACCTTGGTAATTATTGATCGAAAATCTTTGAAATCTAAAGGTCGAATGATTAAACTGACTCAGAATTTTCTTCCGTACATAAATAATCGATATTTGCAAAAGAAAGAAATTGAAAAAAAAAGAATCTTCAAATTAGAAAAGAAATATATACATTGAAGATTTTCGTTCCGGCCGGGATTCGAACCCAGTACCACGCGCTTGGAACAAAACGGTCTAGCCATTAGGCTATCGGAGCTCTTTCGATTGAAGTCTTAAATATAATAAAAACAAAAAATGCACCTTTTTAATTATTGATTCAAACACTTTGAAATCTACAGGTCGAATAATTAAATTGACTCAGAATTTTTCTCCCTACATAAATAATCAATATTCGCAAAAGAGAAAAATTAAAAAAAAGAAGAAGAATTTTCAAATTAGAAACTAGAAATAAAAATTGAATATTTTCGCGCAGGCTGGGACTCGAAACCAGGGCCACTCGCTTGGAAGCCCACCACTCTAGCCATTAGTCTAGCAGAGCTGTGACGGACGGAGTTTTAATTATAATAAAATCAAAAAATGCACCTTGGTAATTATTTATCTAAACACTTTTTCGCGTTTCGAAAAATTAAACTGACTCAGAATTTTCTTCCCTACATAAATAATCAATATTTGCAAAAGAAAAAAATTGAAAAAAAAAAGAAATTTCAAATTCGAAGAGAAATATATACATTGAAGATATTCGTTCCGGCTGGGACTCGAACCCAGGCCATTCGCTTGGAAGACCAACAGTCTAGCCATTAGCTATCGGAGTTCTGTCGGTCGGTGTCTTACTGCCTGACTGAGACTGCCTGACTGACAGACTGAGTGAATGACTGACTGATACTGACTGACTGACTGATACTGACTGAATGACTGACTCACTGACTGACCGAGACTGACTGACTGACTGCCTGACTGACTGAGACTGGACTGGACTGACTGACTGACTGACTGACTGAGACTAAATGACTGACTGCTTGACTGACTGGCTGAATGCCTAACTGACTGACTGAGACTGACTGACTGACTGCCTAACTGACTGAGTGACAGACTGATTGGACTGACTTACTGTCTGACTGAGACTGAATGACTGACTGCTTGACTGACTGACTGGTCTGGACTGACCGACTGAGAGACTGACTGACTGACTGAGACTGACTGACTGAATGACTAACTGACTGACTGACTGACAGACTGACTGAATGAGGCTGAGTGACTGACTGACTGCCCGACTGACTGACTGACTGAATGACTAACTGACTGAGACTAAGTGACTAAATTGCTTGACTGACTGACTGAATGACTTACTGACTGACTGAGACTGACTGACTGACTGGACTGACTGACTGAGACTGAATGACTGACTGCCTAACTGACTGAGTGACTGAATGACAAACTGACTGATTGACTGCTTAAGTGATTGACTGACTGACTGCTTGACTGACTGACTGGACTGGACTGACCGACTGACAGACTGACTGGCTGACAGAGACTGACTGATTGACTGTCGGACTGACTGACTGACTTCGCAAAAGGGAAAAATAAAAAAAAAAGAATTATCAAATTAGAAAAAAATACTTGCATTTAAGATTTCCTTTCCGGCTTGGATTTGAACCCACGGCGACACGCATGGAAGCCCAACGCTCTCGCCAATATACTATCGGATCTCTCTTGGTCGGTGTCTTAATTATAATAAAAACAAAAAATGCACCTTGGTAATTATTGATCTAAAATCTTTGAAATCTAAAGGTCGAATGATTAAACTGACACAGAATTTTCTTCCGTACATAAATAATCGGTATTTGCAAAAGAAAGAAATTGAAAAAAAAAAGAATCTTCAAATTAGAAAAGAAATATATATATTGAAGATTTTCGTTCCGGCCGGGACTCGACCCCAGTACCACGCGCTTGGCACTCAACGGTCTAGCCATTAGGCTATCGGAGCTCTGTCGATTGAAGTCTTAAATATGATAAAAACAAAAAATGCACCTTTTTAAATATTGATTCAAACACTTTGAAATATACAGGTCGAATAATTAAACTGACTCAGAATTTTTCTCCCTACATAAATAATCAATATTCGCAAAAGAGAAAAATTAAAAAAAAGAAGAAGAATTTTCAAATTAGAAACTAAAAATATAAATTGAAGATTTTCGCGTTGGCTGGGACTCGAACCCAGGGCCACTCGCTTGGAAGTCCACCACTCTAGCCATTAGTCTAGCAGAGCTCTGACGAGCGAAGTTTTAAATATAATAAAATCAAAAAATACACCTTGGTAATTATTTATCTAAACACTTTTTCGCGTTTCGAAAAATTAAACTGATTCAGAATTTTCTTCCCTACATAAATAATCAATATTTGCAAAGGAAAGAAATTGAAAAAAAAAGAATTTTCAAATTAGAAAAGAAATATATACATTGAAGATATTCGCTCCGGCTTGGACTCGAACCCAGGCCACTCGCTTGGAAGACCAGCGGTCTAGCCATTAGGCTATCGGAGTTCTGTCGAGCGGAGTCTTACTGCCTGACTGAGACTGCCTGACTGACAGACAGACTCACTGACTGACTGATACTGACTGACTGACTGACTGACTGACTCACTGACTGACCGAGACTGACTGACTAACTGCCTGACTGACTGAGACTGGACTGACTGACTGACTGACTGACTAACTGACTGACTGAGACTGACTGACTGACTGCTTGACTGTCTGACTGACTATTTCACTGACTGACTGAATGACTAAATGACTGACTGACACTGACTGACTGACTGCTTGACTGCCTGACTGACTAACTGACTGGACAGGACTGACCGACTGACTGACTGACTGACTGACAGACTGACTGAATAAGGCTGACTGACTGACTGACTGCCTGACTGAATGACTGACTGACTGACCGAGACTGACTGACTGAGACTGACTGACTGACTGACTGAGACTGGACTGGACTGACTGACTGAGACTATCTGACTGACTGACTGACTGACTGAGACTGACTGACTGCTTGACTGACTAACTGACTGGACAGGACTGACCGACTGACTGACTGACTGACTGACTGCCTGACTGATTGACAGAATGTCTGACTGACTGAGACTAAATGACTGACTGCTTGACTGGCTGGCTGAAGGACTAACTGACTGACTGAGACTGACTGACTGACTGCCTAACTGACTGAGTGACTGACTGACTGACTGGACTGACTGACTGAGACTGAATGACTGAGTGCTTGACTGATTGACTATCGGACTGACTGACTGACTTCGCAAAAGGGAAAAATAAAAAAAAAGAATTATCAAATTAGAAAAAAATATTTGCATTTAAGATTTCTTTTCCGGCTGGGATTTGAACCCAGGGCGACACGCATGGAAGCCCAACGCTCTCGACAATATACTATCGGATCTCGGTCCGTCGGTGTCTTAATTATAATAAAAACAAAAAATGCACCTTGGTAATTATTGATCGAAAATCTTTGAAATCTAAAGGTCGAATGATTAAACTGACTCAGAATTTTCTTCCGTACATAAATAATCGATATTTGCAAAAGAAAGAAATTGAAAAAAAAAGAATCTTCAAATTAGAAAAGAAATATATACATTGAAGATTTTCGTTTCGGCCGGGACTCGAACCCAGTACCACGCGCTTGGAACAAAACGGTCTAGCCATTAGGCTATCGGAGCTCTTTCGATTGAAGTCTTAAATATAATAAAAACAAAAAATGCACCTTTTTAATTATTGATTCAAACACTTTGAAATCTACAGGTCGAATAATTAAATTGACTCAGAATTTTTCTCCCTACATAAATAATCAATATTCGCAAAAGAGAAAAATTAAAAAAAAGAAGAAGAATTTTCAAATTAGAAACTAGAAATAAAAATTGAATATTTTCGCGCAGGCTGGGACTCGAAACCAGGGCCACTCGCTTGGAAGCCCACCACTCTAGCCATTAGTCTAGCAGAGCTGTGACGGACGGAGTTTTAATTATAATAAAATCAAAAAATGCACCTTGGTAATTATTTATCTAAACACTTTTTCGCGTTTCGAAAAATTAAACTGACTCAGAATTTTCTTCCCTACATAAATAATCAATATTTGCAAAAGAAAAAAATTGAAAAAAAAAAGAAATTTCAA
The DNA here is from genome assembly GCF_026930045.1 of Uloborus diversus. NCBI lineage: Eukaryota > Metazoa > Arthropoda > Arachnida > Araneae > Uloboridae > Uloborus > Uloborus diversus. Next base: position 47,873 of record NW_026558459.1, on the reverse strand, counting down.
ATTCGAAGAGAAATATATACATTGAAGATATTCGTTCCGGCTGGGACTCGAACCCAGGCCATTTGCTTGGAAGACCAGCGGTCTAGCCATTAGGCTATCGGAGTTTTGTCGAACGGAGTCTTACTGCCTGACTGAGACTGCCTGACTGACAGACTGACTCACTGACTGACTGACTGACTCACTGACTGACCGAGACTGACTGACTGACTCATTGACTGACCGAGACTGACTGACTAACTGCCTGACTGACTGAGACTGGACTGACTGACTGACTGACTGACTGATTGAGTGACTGACTGACTAACTGACTGACTGAGACTGACTGACTGAGACTATCTGACTGTCTGACTGACTATATCACTGACTGACTGAATGACTAAATGACTGACTGACACTGACTGACTGGCTGCTTGACTGCCTGACTGACTGCTTGACTGCCTGACTGACTGCTTGACTGACTAACTGACTGGACAGGACTGACCGACTGACTGACTGACAGACTGACTGAATAGGGCTGACTGACTGACTGACTGACAGACTGACTGAATAAGGCTGACTGACTGACTGACTGCCTGACTGCCTGACTGCCTGACTGACTGAATGACTGACTGACTGACTGACTGAGACTGACTGACTGGCTGACTGAGACTGGACTGGACTGACTGGCTGACTGACTGACTGAGACTGACTGACTGACTGACTGAGACTGACTGACTGTCTAACTGACTGAGTGACTGACTGACTGGACTGACTGACTGAGACTGAATGACTGAGTGCTTGACTGATTGACTGTCGGACTGACTGACTGACTTCGCAAAAGGGAAAAATTAAAAAAAAAAAAGAATTATCAAATTAGAAAAAAATACTTGCATTTAAGATTTCCTTTCCGGCTTGGATTTGAACCCAGGGTGACACGCATGGAAGCCCAACGCTCTCGCCAATATACTATCGGATCTCTGTTGGCCGGTATCTTAATTATAATAAAAACAAAAAATGCACCTTGGTAATTATTGATCTAAAATCTTTGAAATCTAAAGGTCGAATGATTAAACTGACACAGAATTTTCTTCCGTACATAAATAATCGGTATTTGCAAAAGAAAGAAATTGAAAAAAAAAAAAGAATCTTCAAATTAGAAAAGAAATATATACATTGAAGATTTTCGTTCCGGCCGGGACTCGACCCCAGTACCACGCGCTTGGCACTCAACGGTCTAGCCATTAGGCTATCGGAGCTCTGTCGATTGAAGTCTTAAATATAATAAAAACAAAAAATGCACCTTTTTAATTATTGATTCAAACACTTTGAAATATACTGGTCGAATAATTAAACTGACTCAGAATTTTTCTCCCTACATAAATAATCAATATTCGCAAAAGAGAAAAGTTAAAAAAAAGAGGAAGAATTTTCAAATTAGAAACTAAAAATATAAATTGAAGATTTTCGCGTTGGCTGGGACTCGAACCCAGGGCCACTCGCTTGGAAGCCCACCACTCTAGCCATTAGTCTAGCAGAGCTCTGACGAGCGAAGTTTTAAATATAATAAAATCAAAAAATACACCTTGGTAATTATTTATCTAAACACTTTTTCGCGTTTCGAAAAATTAAACTGACTCAGAATTTTCTTCCCTACATAAATAATCAATATTTGCAAAAGAAAAAAATTGAAAAAAAAAAGAAATTTCAAATTCGAAGAGAAATATATACATTGAAGATATTCGTTCCGGCTGGGACTCGAACCCAGGCCATTCGCTTGGAAGACCAACAGTCTAGCCATTAGCTATCGGAGTTCTGTCGGTCGGAGTCTTACTGCCTGACTGAGACTGCCTGACTGACAGACTGACTGAATGACTGACTGATACTGACTGACTGACTGATACTGACTGAATGACTGACTCACTGACTGACCGAGACTGACTGACTGACTGCCTGACTGACTGAGACTGGACTGGACTGACTGACTGACTGACTGACTGAGACTAAATGACTGACTGCTTGACTGACTGGCTGAATGCCTAACTGACTGACTGAGACTGACTGACTGACTGCCTAACTGACTGAGTGACTGACTGATTGGACTGACTGACTGTCTGACTGAGACTGAATGACTGACTGCTTGACTGACTGACTGGTCTGGACTGACCGACTGACAGACTGACTGACTGACTGAGACTGACTGACTGAATGACTAACTGACTGACTGACTGACAGACTGACTGAATGAGGCTGAGTGACTGACTGACTGCCCGACTGACTGACTGACTGAATGACTAACTGACTGAGACTAAGTGACTAAATTGCTTGACTGACTGACTGAATGACTTACTGACTGACTGAGACTGACTGACTGACTGGACTGACTGACTGAGACTGACTGACTGACTGGACTGACTGACTGAGACTGAATGACTGACTGCCTAACTGACTGAGTGACTGAATGACAAACTGACTGACTGCTTGACTGACTGACTGGACTGGACTGACCGACTGACAGACTGACTGGCTGACAGAGACTGACTGATTGACTGTCGGACTGACTGACTGACTTCGCAAAAGGGAAAAATAAAAAAAAAGAATTATCAAATTAGAAAAAAATACTTGCATTTAAGATTTCCTTTCCGGCTTGGATTTGAACCCACGGCGACACGCATAGAAGCCCAACGCTCTCGCCAATATACTATCGGATCTCTGTTGGTCGGTGTCTTAATTATAATAAAAACAAAAAATGCACCTTGGTAATTATTGATCTAAAACCTTTGAAATCTAAAGGTCGAATGATTAAACTGACACAGAATTTTCTTCCGTACATAAATAATCGATATTTGCAAAAGAAAGAAATTGAAAAAAAAAAAAGAATCTTCAAATTAGAAAAGAAATATATACATTGAAGATTTTCGTTCCGGCCGGGACTCGACCCCAGTACCACGCGCTTGGCACTCAAAGGTCTAGCCATTAGGCTATCGGAGCTCTGTCGATTGAAGTCTTAAATATAATAAAAACAAAAAATGCACCTTTTTAATTATTGATTGAAACACTTTGAAATATACAGGTCGAATAATTAAACTGACTCAGAATTTTTCTCCCTACATAAATAATCAATATTCGCAAAAGAGAAAAATTAAAAAAAAGAAGAAGAATTTTCAAATTAGAAACTAAAAATATAAATTGAAGATTTTCGCGCAGGCTGGGACTCGAACCCAGGGCCACTCGCTTGGAAGCCCAACACTCTAACCACTAGTCTATCGGATCTCTGTCGGTTGGAGTTTTAAATATAATAAAAACAAAAATGCACCTTGGTAATTATTTATTTAAACACTTTGAAATCTGCCGGTCGAAAAATTAAACTGACTCAGAATTTTCTTCCCTACATAAATAATCAATATTTGCAAAGGAAAGAAATTGAAAAAAAAAGAATTTTCAAATTAGAAAAGAAATATAAACATTGAAGATATTCGCTGCGGCTGGGACTCGAACCCAGGCCACTCGCTTGGAAGACCAGCGGTCTAGCCATTAGGCTATCGGAGTTCTGTCGCGCGGAGTCTTACTGCCTGACTGAGGCTGCCTGACTGACTTACTGACCGAGACTGACTGACTGACTCACTGACTGACCGAGACTGACTGACTGACTCACTGACTGACCGAGACTGACTGACTAACTGCCTGACTGACTTAGACTGGACTGACTGACAGACTGACTGACTGACAGACTGACTGACTGACTGACTAACTGACTGACTGAGACTGACTGACTGACTGCTTGACTGTCTGACTGACTATTTCACTGACTGACTGAATGACTAAATGACTGACTGATACTGACTGACTGACTGATACTGATTGGCTGACTGACTCACTGACTGACCGAGACTGACTGACTGACCGAGACTGACTGACTGACTGACAGAGACTGGACTGGACTGACTGACTGACTGACTGAGACTAAATGACTGACTGCTTGACTGACTGGCTGAATGACTAACTGACTGACTGAGACTGACTGACAGACTGCCTAACTGACTGAGTGACTGACTGATTGGACTGACTGACTGTCTGACTGAGACTGAATGACTGACTGCTTGACTGACTGACTGGTCTGGACTGACCGACTGACAGACTGACTGACTGACTGAGACTGACTGACTGAATGACTAACTGACTGACTGACTGACAGAATGACTGAATGAGGCTAAGTGACTGACTGACAGAATGACTGACTGACTGACTGAATGACTAGCTGACTGAGACTAAGTGAATAAATTGCTTGACTGACTGACTGAATGACTAACTGACTGACTGAGACTGACTAACTGACTGACTGAGTGACTGACTGACTGGACTGACTGACTGACTGACTGAGACTGAATGACTGACTGCCTAACTGACTGGGTGACTGAATGACTAACTGACTGATTGACTGCTTAAGTGACTGACTGACTGACTGCTTGACTGACTGACTGGACTGGACTGACCGACTGACTGGCTGACGGAGACTGACTGATTGACTGTCGGACTGACTGACTGACTTCACAAAAGGGAAAAATAAAAAAAAATTATCAAATTAGAAGAAAACACGTGCATTTAAGATTTTCGTTCCGGCTGGGATTCGAACCCAGGGCCACACGCATGGAAGCCCAACGCTCTCGCCAATGGACTATCGGATCTCGGTTGGCCGGTGTCTTAATTATAATAAAAACAAAAAATGCACCTTGGTAATTATTGATCTAAAATCTTTGAAATCTACAGGTCGAATAATTAAACTGACTCAGAATTTTCTTCCGTACATAAATAATCGATATTTGCAAAAGAAAGAAAATGAAAAAAAAAAGAATCTTCAAATTAGAAAAGAAATATATACATTGAAGATTTTCGTTCCGGCGTGGAGTCGAACCCAGGCCACTCGCTTGGAAGACCAGCTGTCTAGCCATTAGGCTATCGGAGCTGTATCGGTCAGAGTTTTAAATATAATAAAAACAAAAAATGCACCTTGGTGATTATTGATTCAAACACTTTGAAATCTGCGGGTCGAAAAATTAAACTGACTCAGAATTTTCTTCCCTACATAAATAATCAATACTTGTAAAAGAGAAAAATTAAAAGAAAAGAAGAAGAATTTTCAAATTAGAAACTAAAAATATACATTGAAGATTTTCGTTCAGGTTGGGACTCGAACCCAGGGCCACTCGCTTGGAAGCCCAACACTCTAACCATTAGTCTATCGGAGCTCTGTCGGTCGGAGTTTTAAATATAATAAAAACAAAAATGCACCTTGGTAATTATTTATTTAAACACTTTGAAATCTGTCGGTCGAAAAATTAAACTGACTCAGAATTTTCTTCCCTACATAAATAATCAATATTTGCAAAGGAAAGAAATTGAAAAAAAAAAGAATTTTCAAATTAGAAAAGAAATATATACATTGAAGATATTCGCTCCGACTGGGACTCGAACCCAGACCACCCGCTTGGAAGACCAGCGGTCTAGCCATTAGGCTATTGGAGTTCTGTCGAGCGGAGTCTTACTGCCTGACTGAGACTGCCTGACTGACAGACTGACTCACTGACTGACTGATACTGACTGACTGACTGACTCACTGACTGACCGAGACTGACTGACTGACTCATTGACTGATCGAGACTGACTGACTAACTGCCTGACTGACTGGACTGAGTGACTGACTGACTGACTGACTAACTGACTGACTGAGACTGACTGACTGTCTGACTGACTATATCACTGACTGACTGAATGACTAAATGACTGACTGACACTGACTGACTGACTGCTTGACTGCCTGACTGACTGCTTGACTGACTAACTGACTGGACAGGACTGACCGACTGACTGACTGACAGACTGACTGAATAAGGCTGACTGACTGACTGACTGACAGACTGACTGAATAAGGCTGACTGACTGACTGACTGCCTGACTGACTGACTGACTGACCGAGACTGACTGACTAACTGCCTGACTGACTGATACTGACTGACTGACTGACTGACTGACTCACTGACTGACCGAGACTGACTGACTAACTGCCTGACTGACTGAGACTGGACTGACTGACTGACTGACTGACTAACTGACTGACTGAGACTGACTGACTGACTGCTTGACTGTCTGACTGACTATTTCACTGACTGACTGAATGACTAAATGACTGACTGACACTGACTGGCTGACTGCTTGACTGCCTTACTGACTAACTGACTGGACAGGACTGACCGACTGACTGACTGACAGACTGACTGAATAAGGCTGACTGACTGACTGACTGACAGACTGACTGAATAAGGCTGACTGACTGACTGACTGACAGACTGACTGAATAAGGCTGACTGACTGACTGACTGCCTGACTGAATGACTGACTGACTGACCGAGACTGACTGACTGAGACTGACTGACTGACTGAGACTGGACTGGACTGACTGACTGAGACTGACTGACTGAGTGACTGACTGACTGACTGGACTGACTGACTGAGACTGAATGATTGAGTGCTTGACTGATTGACTGTCGGACTGACTGACTGACTTCGCAAAAGGGAAAAGTAAAAAAAAAAGAATTATCAAATTAGAAAAAAATGTTTGCATTTAAGATTTCCTTTCCGGCTGGGATTTGAACCCAGGGCGACACGCATGGAAGCCCAACGCTCTCGCCAATATACTATCGGATCTCGGGCCGTCGGTGTCTTAATTATAATAAAAACAAAAAATGCACCTTGGTAATTATTGATCGAAAATCTTTGAAATCTAAAGGTCGAATGATTAAACTGACTCAGAATTTTCTTCCGTACATAAATAATCGATATTTGCAAAAGAAAGAAATTGAAAAAAAAAGAATCTTCAAATTAGAAAAGAAATATATACATTGAAGATTTTCGTTCCGGCCGGGACTCGAACCCAGTACCACGCGCTTGGAACCCAACGGTCTAGCCATTAGGCTATCGGAGCTCTTTCGATTGAAGTCTTAAATATAATAAAAACAAAAAATGCACCTTTTTAATTATTGATTCAAACACTTTGAAATCTACAGGTCGAATAATTAAATTGACTCAGAATTTTTCTCCCTACATAAATAATCAATATTCGCAAAAGAGAAAAATTAAAAAAAAGAAGAAGAATTTTCAAATTAGAAACTAGAAATAAAAATTGAATATTTTCGCGCAGGCTGGGACTTTAATTATAATAAAATCAAAAAATGCACCTTGGTAATTATTTATCTAAACACTTTTTCACGTTTTGAAAAATTAAACTGACTCAGAATTTTCTTCCCTACATAAATAATCAATATTTGCAAAAGAAAAAAATTGAAAAAAAAAAGAAATTTCAAATTCGAAGAGAAATATATACATTGAAGATATTCGTTCCGGCTGGGACTCGAACCCAGGCCATTCGCTTGGAAGACCAGCGGTCTAGCCATTAGGCTATCGGAGTTTTGTCGAGCGGAGTCTTACTGCCTGACTGAGACTGCCTGACTGACAGACTGACTCACTGACTGACTGATACTGACTGACTGACTGACTCACTGACTGACCGAGACTGACTGACTGACTCATTGACTGACCGAGACTGACTGACTAACTGCCTGACTGACTGAGACTGGACTGACTGACTGACTGACTGACTGACTGACTGACTGACTGACTGACTAACTGACTGACTGAGACTGACTGACTGAGACTATCTGACTGTCTGACTGACTATATCACTGACTGAATGAATGACTAAATGACTGACTGACACTGACTGACTGACTGCTTGACTGCCTGACTGACTGCTTGACTGCCTGACTGACTGCTTGACTGACTAACTGACTGGACAGGACTGACCGACTGACTGACTGACAGACTGACTGAATAAGGCTGACTGACTGACTGACTGACAGACTGACTGAATAAGGCTGACTGACTGACTGACTGCCTGACTGCCTGACTGACTGAATGACTGACTGACTGACTGACTGAGACTGACTGACTGGCTGACTGAGACTGGACTGGACTGACTGGCTGACTGACTGACTGAGACTGACTGACTGACTGACTGAGACTGACTGACTGTCTAACTGACTGAGTGACTGACTGACTGGACTGACTGACTGAGACTGAATGACTGAGTGCTTGACTGATTGACTGTCTGACTGACTGACTGACTTCGCAAAAGGGAAAAATTAAAAAAAAAAAAGAATTATCAAATTAGAAAAAAATACTTGCATTTAAGATTTCCTTTCCGGCTTGGATTTGAACCCAGGGCGACAGGCATGGAAGCCCAACGCTTTCGCCAATATACTATCGGATCTCGGTCCGTCGGTGTCTTAATTATAATAAAAACAAAAAATGCACCTTGGTAATTATTGATCTAAAATCTTTGAAATCTAAAGGTCGAATGATTAAACTGACACAGAATTTTCTTCCGTACATAAATAATCGGTATTTGCAAAAGAAAGAAATTGAAAAAAAAAAAGAATCTTCAAATTAGAAAAGAAATATATACATTGAAGATTTTCGTTCCGGCCGGGACTCGACCCCAGTACCACGCGCTTGGCACTCAACGGTCTAGCCATTAGGCTATCGGAGCTCTGTCGATTGAAGTCTTAAATATAATAAAAACAAAAAATGCACCTTTTTAATTATTGATTCAAACACTTTGAAATATACTGGTCGAATAATTAAACTGACTCAGAATTTTTCTCCCTACATAAATAATCAATATTCGCAAAAGAGAAAAATTAAAAAAAAGAAGAAGAATTTTCAAATTAGAAACTAAAAATATAAATTGAAGATTTTCGCGTTGGCTGTGACTCGAACCCAGGGCCACTCGCTTGGAAGCCCACCACTCTAGCCATTAGTCTAGCAGAGCTCTGACGAGCGAAGTTTTAAATATAATAAAATCAAAAAATACACCTTGGTAATTATTTATCTAAACACTTTTTCGCGTTTCGAAAAATTAAACTGATTCAGAATTTTCTTCCCTACATAAATAATCAATATTTGCAAAGGAAAGAAATTGAAAAAAAAAGAATTTTCAAATTAGAAAAGAAATATATACATTGAAGATAATCGCGCTGGCTTGGACTCGAACCCAGGCCACTCGCTTGGAAGACCAGCGGTCTAGCCATTAGGCTATCGGAGTTCTGTCGAGCGGAGTCTTACTGCCTGACTGAGACTGCCTGACTGACAGACAGACTCACTGACTGACTGATACTGACTGACTGACTGACTGACTGACTCACTGACTGACCGAGACTGACTGACTAACTGCCTGACTGACTGAGACTGGACTGACTGACTGACTGACTGACTAACTGACTGACTGAGACTGACTGACTGACTGCTTGACTGTCTGACTGACTATTTCACTGACTGACTGAATGACTAAATGACTGACTGACACTGACTGACTGACTGCTTGACTGCCTGACTGACTAACTGACTGGACAGGACTGACCGACTGACTGACTGACAGACTGACTGAATAAGGCTGACTGACTGACTGACTGACTGACTGCCTGACTGAATGACTGACTGACTGACCGAGACTGACTGACTGAGACTGACTGACTGACTGACTGAGACTGGACTGGACTGACTGACTGAGACTGACTGACTGACTGACTGACTGACTGAGACTGACTGACTGCTTGACTGACTAACTGACTGGACAGGACTGACCGACTGACTGACTGACTGACTGCCTGACTGACTGATTGACAGAATGTCTGACTGACTGAGACTAAATGACTGACTGCTTGACTGACTGGCTGAAGGACTAACTGCCTGACTGAGACTGACTGACTGACTGCCTAACTGACTGACTGACTGACTGGACTGACTGACTGAGACTGAATGACTGAGTGCTTGACTGATTGACTGTCGGACTGACTGACTGACTTCGCAAAAGGGAAAAATAAAAAAAAAAGAATTATCAAATTAGAAAAAAATATTTGCATTTAAGATTTCCTTTCCGGCTGGGATTTGAACCCAGGGCGACACGCATGGAAGCCCAACGCTCTCGCCAATATACTATCGGATCTCGGTCCGTCGGTGTCTTAATTATAATAAAAACAAAAAATGCACCTTGGTAATTATTGATCGAAAATCTTTGAAATCTAAAGGTCGAATGATTAAACTGACTCAGAATTTTCTTCCGTACATAAATAATCGATATTTGCAAAAGAAAGAAATTGAAAAAAAAAGAATCTTCAAATTAGAAAAGAAATATATACATTGAAGATTTTCGTTCCGGCCGGGACTCGAACCCAGTACCACGCGCTTGGAACCCAACGGTCTAGCCATTAGGCTATCGGAGCTCTTTCGATTGAAGTCTTAAATATAATAAAAACAAAAAATGCACCTTTTTAATTACTGATTCAAACACTTTGAAATCTACAGGTCGAGTAATTAAATTGACTCAGAATTTTTCTCCCTACATAAATAATCAATATTCGCAAAAGAGAAAAATTAAAAAAAAGAAGAAGAATTTTCAAATTAGAAACTAAAAATAAAAAGTGAAGATTTTCGCGCAGGCTGGGACTCGAAACCAGAGCCACTCGCTTGGAAGCCCACCACTCTAGCCATTAGTCCAGCAGAGCTCTGACGGTCGGAGTTTTAAATATAATAAAATCAAAAAATGCATCTTGGTAATTATTTATCTAAACACTTTGAATTCTGAGTTTCGAAAAATTAAACTGACTCAGAATCTTCTTCCCTACATAAATAATCAATATTTGCAAAAGAAAAAAATTGAAAAAAAAAAAGAATTTTCAAATTCGAAAAGAAATATATACATTGAAGATATTCTTTCCGGCTGGGACTCGAACCCCGGCCATTCGCTTGGAAAACCAACGGTCTAGCCATTAGCTATCGGAGTTCTGTCGGTCGGAGTCTTACTGCCTGACTGACAGACTGACTGAATGACTGACTGATACTGACTGACTGACTGATACTGATTGACTGACTGACTCACTGACTGACCGAGACTGACTGACTGACCGAGACTGACTGACTGACTGCCTGACTGACTGAGACTGGACTGGACTGACTGACTGACTGACTGAGACTAAATGACTGACTGCTTGACTGACTGGCTGAATGACTAACTGACTGACTGAGACTGACTGACTGACTGCCTAACTGACTGAGTGACTGACTGACTGAGACTGACTGACTGATACTGACTGACTGACTGAGACTGAATGACTGACTGCCTAACTGACTGAGTGACTGAATGACTGACTGACTGATTGACTGCTTAAGTGACTGATTGACTGACTGACTGGACTGACTGACTGACTGACTGAGACTGAATGACAAACTGACTGACTGACTGCTTGAGTGACTGACTGACTGGACTGGACTGACCGACTGACAGACTGACTGACTTCGCAAAAGGGAAAAATAAAAAAAAAGAATTATCAAATTAGAAAAAAATAGATGCATTTAAGGTTTTCTTTCCGGCTGGGATTCGAACCCACGGCCACAAGCATGGTAGCCTAACGCTCTCGCCAATAGACTATCGGAATCTTTGTTGGTCGGTGTCTTAATTATAATAAAAACAAAAAATGCACCTTGGTAGTTATTGATCTAAAATCTTTGAAATCTACAGGTCGAATGATTAAACTGACTCAGAATTTTTCTCCCTACATAAATAATCAATATTCGCAAAAGAGAAAAAGCTAAAAGAAAAAGAAGAAGAATTTTTAAATTAGGAACTAAAAGTATATATTGAAGATTTTCGTTCAGGCTGGGACTCGAACCCACGGCCACTCGCTTAGAAGCTTAACACTCTAGCCATTAGTCTATGGGAGCTCTGTCGGTGGGAGTTTTAAATATAATAAAAACAAAAAATGCACCTTGGTAATTGTTTATTTAAACACTTTGAAATCTTCGGGTCGAAAAATTAAACTGACTCAGAATTTTCTTCCCTACATAAATAATCAATATTTGCAAAAGAAAGAAATTGAAAAAAAGAAGAATTTTCAAATTAGAAAAGAAATATATACATTGAAGGCATTCGTTCCGGCGTGGAGTCGAACCCAGGCCACTCGCTCGGAAGACCAACGGTCTAGCCATTAGGCTATCGGAGCTCTGTCGGTCGGAGTTTTAAATATAATAAAAACAAAAAATGCACCTTGGTAATTATTGATTCAAACACTTTGAAATCTGCGGGTCGAAAAATTAAACTGACTCAGAATTTTCTTCCCTACATAAATAATCAATACTTGTAAAAGAGAAAAATTTAAAAAAAAGAAGAAGAATTTTCAAATTAGAAACTAAAAACATACATTGAAGATATTCGTTCCGGCCGGGACTCGAACCCAGGCCACTCGCTTGGATGACTAACGGTCTAGCCATTAGGCTATCGGAGTTCTGTCGGTCGGAGTCTTACTGCCTGACTGAGACTGCCTGACTAACAGACTGACTGAATTGCTGACTGATACTGACTGACCTACTGATACTGACTTACTGACTGATACTGACTGAATGACTGAATCACTGACTGACCGAGACTGACTGACTGACTGACTGATTGACTGAATGTCATGCTGACTGATTGAGACTGACTGAGTGACTGCTTGACTGACTAACTGACTGACTGGACTCACTGACCGACTGACTGACTGAATGAATGACTAACTGACTGAGACTGAGTGACTAAATTGCTTGACTGAATGACTGAATGACGAACTGACTGACTGAGACTGACTGACTGACTGCCTGACTGACTGAGTGACTGACTGACTGGACTGACTGACTGACTGATTGAGACTGAATGACTGACTGCCTAACTGACTGAGTGACTGAATGACTAACTGACTGATTGACTGCTTAAGTGACTGACTGACTGACTGCTTGACTGACTGACTGGACTGGACTGACCGACTGACAGACTGACTGGCTGACAGAGACTGATTGATTGACTGTCGGACTGAATGACTGACTTCGCAAAAGGGAAAAATAAAAAAAAGAATTATCAAATTAGAAAAAAATATTTGCATTTGAGTTTTCCTATCCGGCAGGGATTTGAACCCAGGGCCACACGCATGGAAGCCCAACGCTCTCGCCAACAGACTATCGGATCTCTGTTGGTCGGTGTCTTTATTATAATAAAAACAAAATATGCACCTTGGTAATTATTGATCTAAAATCTTTGAAATCTGCAGGTCGAATAATTAAACTGACTCAAAATTTTCTTCCGTACATAAATAATCGATATTTGCAAAAGAAAGAAATTGAAAAAAAAAAAAATCAAATAAGAAAAGAAATATATACATTGAAGATATTCGTTCCGGGCGGGCGTCGAACCCAGTACCACGCGCTTAAAAGCCCAACAGTATAGCCATTAGGTTATCGGAGCTCTGTCGATTGAAGTCTTAAATATAATAAAAACAAAAAATGCACCTTGGTAATTATTGATTTAAACATTTTGAAATCTACAGGTCGAATAATTAAACTGACTCAGAATTTTTCTCCCTACATAAATAATCAATAGTCGCAAAAGAAAAAAATTAAAAAAAAAGAAGAATTTTCAAATTAGAAACTAAAAATATACATTGAAGATTTTCGTTCAGGATGGGACTCGAACCCAGGGCCACTCGTTTGGAAGCCTAACACGCTAGCCATTAGTCTATCGCAACTCTGTCGGTGGGAGTTTTAAATATAATAAAAACAAAAAATGCACCTTGGTAATTATTTATTTAAACACTTTGAAATCTGCGGGTCGAAAAATTAAACTGACTCAGAATTTTCTTCCCTACATAAATAATCAATATTTGCAAAACAAAGTAATCGAAAAAAAAAAGAATTTTCAAATTAGAAAAGAAATATATACATTGAAGATATTCGTTCCGGCTGGGACTCAAACCCAGGCCACTCGCTAGGAAGACAAACGGTCTAGCCATTAGGCTATCGGAGTTCTGCCGGTCAGAGTCTTACTGCCTGACTGAGAACCCTGAGTGACAGACTGACTGACTGACTGACTGATACTGACTGACTGACTGACTCACTGACCGACCGAGACTGACTGACTGACTGACTGAGACTGGATTGGAATGACTGACTGACTGACTGAGACTGACTGACTGACAGTTTGACTGACTGACTGAATGACTAACTGACTGACTGACTGTTTGACTGCCTGACTGAATGACTAACTCACTGACTGACTGTTTGACTGCCTCACTGACTGCTTGACTGACTAACTGACTGACTGAACTGACTGGACAGGACTGACCTACTGACTGACTGACAGACTGACTGAATGAGGCTGACTGACTGACTGACTACCTGACTGACTGACTGAATGACTGACTGACTGAGACTAAATGACTGATTGCTTGACTGACTGACTGAATGACTAACTGATTGACTAAGACTGACTGACTGAATGACTAACTGATTGACTGAGACTGACTGACTGAATGCCTAACTGACTGAGTGACTGACTGACTGGACTGACAGACTGACTGACTGAGACTGAATGACTGACTGCCTAACTGACTGAATGACTGAATGACTAACTGACTGCTGACTGCTTAAGTGACTGACTGACTGACTGACTGCTTGACTGACTGACTGGACTGGACTGACCGACTGACAGACTGACTGACTGACCGAGACTGACTGATTGACTGTCGGACTGACTGACTGACTTCGCAAAAGGGAAAAAAAATAATTATCAAATTAGAAAAAAATAGTTGTATTTAAGATTTCCTTTCCGGCTATTATTCAAACCCACGGCCACACGCAGGGAAGCCAACGCTCTCGCCAATAGACTATCGGATCTCTGTTGGTCGGTGTCTTAATTATAATAAAAACAAAAAATGCACCTTGGTAATTATTGATCTAAAATCTTTGAAATCTACAGGTCGAATAATTGAACTGACTCAGAATTTTCTTCCGTAAATAAATAATCGATATTTGCAAAAGAAAAAAATTGGAAAAAAAAAGAATTTTAAAATTAGAAAAGAAATATAGACATTGAAGATATTCGTTCCGGCCGGGACTCGAACCCAGTACTACGCGCTTGGAAGCCCAACGGTCTAGCCATTAGGCTATCGGAGCTCTGTCGATTGAAGTCTTAAATATAATAAAAACAAAAAATGCACCTTGGTAATTATTGATTCAAACACTTTGAAATCTACAGGTCGAATAATTAAACTGACTCAGGATTTTTCTCCCTACATAAATAATCAATATTCGCAAAAGAGAAAAATTAAAAAAAAAAAAGAAGAAGAATTTTCAAATTAGAAACTAAAAGTATACATTGAAGATTTTCGTTCAGGCTGGGACTCGAACCCAGGACCACTCGTTTGGAAGCCCAACACTCTAGCCAGTAGTCTATCAAAGCTCTGTCGGTCGGAGTTTTAAATATAATAAAAACAAAAAATGCACCTTGGTAATTATTTATTTAAATACTTTGAAATCTGCGGGTCGAAAAAATTAACTGACTCAGAATTTTCTTCCCTACATAAATAATCAATATTTACAAAAGAAAGAAATTGAAAAAAAGAAGAATTTTCAAATTAGAAAAGAAATATATACATTGAAGATATTCGTTCCGGCTGAGACCCGAACGCAGGCCACTCGCTTGGAAGACCAACGGTCTAGCCATTAGCTATCGGAGTTCAGTCGGTCAGAGTCTTACTGCCTGACTGAGATTGCCTGACTGACAGACTGACTCACTGACTGACCGAGACTGGACTGGACTGACTGACTGACTGCTTGACCGACTGACTGACTATTTCACTGACTGACTGAATGACTAAATGACTGACTGAGACTGACTGACTGACTGCTTGACTGACTAACGGACTCACTGACTGAATGACAGACTGCCTGATTGACTGATTGAATGACTAAATGACTGACTGACTGTTTGACACCCTGACTGACTGCTTGACTGACTAACTGACTGACTGGACTGACTGGACGGGACTGACCGACTGACTGACTGACAGACTGACTGAATGCGATTGACTGACTGACTGACTGACTGACTGACTGACTGAGACTGACTGACTGGCTGTTTCACTGACTGGCTGAATGACTAACTGACTGACTGAGACTTAGTGACTGACTGCTTGACTGCCTGACTGACTGCTTGACTGACTAACTGACTGACTGAACTGACTGGACAGGACTGACCGACTGACTGACTGACTGAATGAGGCTGACTGACTGACTGACTGCCTGACTGACTGACTGAGATTAAATGGCTAACTGCTTGACTGACTGGCTGAATGACTAACTGACTGACTGAGACTGACTGACTGACTGCCTATCTGACTGAGTGACTGACTGACTGACTGACTGAGACTGAATGTCTGACTGCTTGACTGACTGGCTGAGTGACTAACTGACTGACTATTTCAATGACTGACTGAATGACTAAATGACTGACTGAGACTGACTGACTGACTGCTTGACTGACTAACGGACTCACTGACTGAATGACAGACTGCCTGATTGACTGATTGAATGACTAAATGACTGACTGACTGTTTGACACCCTGACTGACTGCTTGACTGACTAACTGACTGACTGGACTGACTGGACGGGACTGACCGACTGACTGACTGACAGACTGACTGAATGCGATTGACTGACTGACTGACTGACTGACTGACTGAGACTGACTGACTGGCTGTTTCACTGACTGACTGAATGACTAACTGACTGACTGAGACTTAGTGACTGACTGCTTGACTGCCTGACTGACTGCTTGACTGCCTAACTGACTGACTGAACTGACTGGACAGGACTGACCGACTGACTGACTGACTGAATGAGGCTGACTGACTGACTGACTGCCTGACTGACTGACTGAGATTAAATGGCTAACTGCTTGACTGACTGGCTGAATGACTAACTGACTGACTGAGACTGACTGACTGACTGCTTAACTGACTGATTGACTGACTGACTGGACTGACTGACTGGACTGACTGACTGACTGACTGAGACTGAATGACTAACTGACTGACTGACTGCTTGAGTGACTGACTGACAGGACTGGACTGACCGACTGACAGACTGACTGACTTCGCAAAAGGGAAAAATAAAAAAAAAGAATTATCAAATTAGAAAAAAATATTTGCATTTAAGATTTCCTTTCCGGCTGGGATTTGAACCCAGGGCGACACGCATGGAAGCCCAACGCTCTCGCCAATATACTATCGGATCTCGGTCCGTCGGTGTCTTAATTATAATAAAAACAAAAAATACACCTTGGTAATTATTGATCTAAAATCTTTGAAATCTAAAAGTCGAATGATTAAACTGACTCAGAATTTTCTTCCGTACATAAATAATCGATATTTGCAAAAGAAAGAAATTGAAAAAAAAAAGAATCTTCAAATTAGAAAAGAAATATATACATTGAAGATTTTCGTTCCGGCCGGGACTCGAACCCAGTACCACGCGCTTGGAACCCAACGGTCTTGCCATTAGGCTATCGGAGCTCTGTCGGTTGAAGTCTTAAATATAATAAAAACAAAAAATGCACCTTTTTAATTATTGATTCAAACACTTTAAAATCTACAGGTCGAATAATTAAATTGACTCAGAATTTCTCCCTACATAAATAATCAATATTCGCAAAAGAGAAAAATTAAAAAAAAGAAGAAGAATTTTCAAATTAGAAACTAAAAATAAAAAGTGAAGATTTTCGCGCAGGCTGGGACTCGAAACCAGAGCCACTCGCTTGGAAGCCCACCACTCTAGCCATTAGTCTAGCAGAGCTCTGACGGTCGCAGTTTTAAATATAATAAAATCAAAAAATGCATCTTGGTAATTATTTATCTAAACACTTTGAATTCTGCGTTTCGAAAAATTAAACTGACTCAGAATCTTCTTCCCTACATAAATAATCAATATTTGCAAAAGAAAAAAATTGAAAAAAAAAAAAGAATTTTCAAATTCGAAAAGAAATATATACATTGAGGATATTCTTTCCGGCTGGGACTCGAACCCCGGCCATTCGCTTGGAAAACCAACGGTCTAGCCATTAGCTATCGGAGTTCTGTCGGTCGGAGTCTTACTGCCTGACTGACAGACTGACTGAATGACTGACTGATACTGACTGACTGACTGATACTGATTGACTGACTGACTCACTGACTGACCGAGACTGACTGACTGACCGAGACTGACTGACTGACTGCCTGACTGACTGAGACTGGACTGGACTGACTGACTGACTGACTGAGACTAAATGACTGACTGCTTGACTGACTGGCTGAATGACTAACTGACTGACTGATAGACTGACTGAATGACTGGCAGATACTGACTGACTGACTGATACTGACTGACTGACTGAGACTGAATGACTGACTGCCTAACTGACTGAGTGACTGAATGACTGACTGACTGATTGACTGCTTAAGTGACTGACTGACTGCTTGACTGACTGACCGGACTGACTGACTGACTGACTGAGACTGAATGACAAACTGACTGACTGACTGCTTGAGTGACTGACTGACTGGACTGGACTGACCGACTGACAGACTGACTGACTTCGCAAAAGGGAAAAATAAAAAAAAAGAATTATCAAATTAGAAAAAAATACATGCATTTAGGGTTTTCTTTCCGGCTGGGATTCGAACCCACGGCCACAAACATGGTAGCCTAATGCTCTCGCCAATAGACTATCGGAATCTTTGTTGGTCGGTGTCTTAATTATAATAAAAACAAAAAATGCACCTTGGTAATTGTTTATTTAAACACTTTGAAATCTTCGGGTCGAAAAATTAAACTGACTCAGAATTTTCTTCCCTACATAAATAATCAATATTTGCAAAAGAAAGAAATTGAAAAAAAGAAGAATTTTCAAATTAGAAAAGAAATATATACATTGAAGGCATTCGTTCCGGCGTGGAGTCGAACCCAGGCCACTCGCTCGGAAGACCAACGGTCTAGCCATTAGGCTATCGGAGCTCTGTCGGTCGGAGTTTTAAATATAATAAAAACAAAAAATGCACCTTGGTAATTATTGATTCAAACACTTTGAAATCTGCGGGTCGAAAAATTAAACTGACTCAGAATTTTCTTCCCTACATAAATAATCAATACTTGTAAAAGAGAAAAATTAAAAAAAAAGAAGAAGAATTTTCAAATTAGAAACTAAAAACATATATTAAAGATTTTCGTTCAGGCTGGGACTTGAACCCAGGGCCACACGCTTGGAAGCCCAACACTCTAAGCATTAGTCTATCGGAGCTCTGTCGGTCGGAGTTTTAAATATAATAAAAACAAAAATGCACCTTGGTAATTATTTATTTAAACACTTCGAAATCTGCCGGTCGAAAAATTAAACTGACTCAGAATTTTCTTCCCTACATAAATAATCAATTTTTGCAAAGGAAAGAAATTGAAAAAAAAAAGAATTTTCAAATTAGAAAAGAAATATATACATTGAAGACATTCGTTCCGGCCGGGACTCGAACCCAGGCCACTCGCTTGAATGACTAACGGTCTAGCCATTAGGCTATCGGAGTTCTGTCGGTCGGAGTCTTACTGCCTGACTGAGACTGCCTGACTGACAGACTGACTGAATGGCTGACTGATAGTGACTGACCTACTGATACTGACTTACTGACTGATACTGACTGAATGATTGAATCACTGACTGACCGAGACTGACTGACTGACTGACTGATTGACTGAATGTCTAGCTGACTGATTGAGACTGACTGAGTGACTGCTTGACTGACTAACTGACTGACTGGACTCACTGACCGACTGACTGACTGAATGAATGACTAACTGACTGAGACTGAGTGACTAAATTGCTTGACTGAATGACTGAATGACTAACTGACTGACTGAGACTGACTGACTGACTGCCTGACTGACTGAGTGACTGACTGACTGGACTGACTGACTGACTGATTGAGACTGAATGACTGACTGCCTAACTGACTGAGTGACTGAATGACTAACTGACTGATTGACTGCTTAAGTGACTGACTGACTGACTGCTTGACTGACTGACTGGACTGGACTGACCGACTGACAGACTGACTGGCTGACAGAGACTGACTGATTGACTGTCGGACTGAATGACTGACTTCGCAAAAGGGAAAAATAAAAAAAAAGAATTATCAAATTAGAAAAAAATATTTGCATTTGAGTTTTCCTTTCCGGCAGGGATTTGAACCCAGGGCCACACGCATGGAAGCCCAACGCTCTCGCCAACAGACTATCGGATCTCTGTTGGTCGGTGTCTTTATTATAATAAAAACAAAATATGCACCTTGGTAATTATTGATCTAAAATCTTTGAAATCTGCATGTCGAATAATTAAACTGACTCAAAATTTTCTTCCGTACATAAATAATCGATATTTGCAAAAGAAAGAAATTGAAAAAAAAAAAAAATCAAATAAGAAAAGAAATATATACATTGAAGATATTCGTTCCGGGCGGGCGTCGAACCCAGTACCACGCGCTTAAAAGCCCAACAGTATAGCCATTAGGTTATCGGAGCTCTGTCGATTGAAGTCTTAAATATAATAAAAACAAAAAATGCACCTTGGTAATTATTGATTCAAACACTTTGAAATCTACAGGTCGAATAATTAAACTGACTCAGGATTTTTCTCCCTACATAAATAATCAATATTCGCAAAAGAGAAAAATTAAAAAAAAAAAAAAAGAAGAAGAATTTTCAAATTAGAAACTAAAAGTATACATTGAAGATTTCCGTTCAGGCTGGGACTCGAACCCAGGACCACTCGTTTGGAAGCCCAACACTCTAGCCAGTAGTCTATCAAAGCTCTGTCGGTCGGAGTTTTAAATATAATAAAAACAAAAAATGCACCTTGGTAATTATTTATTTAAACACTTTGAAATCTGCGGGTCGAAAAAATTAACTGACTCAGAATTTTCTTCCCTACATAAATAATCAATATTTACAAAAGAAAGAAATTGAAAAAAAAAAAGAATTTTCAAATTAGAAAAGAAATATATACATTGAAGATATTCGTTCCGGCTGAGACCCGAACGCAGGCCACTCGCTTGGAAGACCAACGGTCTAGCCATTAGCTATCGGAGTTCAGTCGGTCAGAGTCTTACTGCCTGACTGAGATTGCCTGACTGACAGACTGACTGACTGACTGACTCACTGACTGACCGAGACTGACTGACTGACAGCCTGACTGACTGAGACTGGACTGGACTGACTGACTGACTGCTTGACTGACTGACTGACTATTTCACTGACTGACTGAATGACTAAATGACTGACTGAGACTGACTGACTGACTGCTTGACTGACTAACGGACTCACTGACTGAATGACAGACTGCCTGATTGACTGATTGAATGACTAAATGACTGACTGACTGTTTGACACCCTGACTGACTGCTTGACTGACTAACTGACTGACTGGACTGACTGGACGGGACTGACCGACTGACTGACAGACTGACTGAATGCGATTGACTGACTGACTGACTGACTGACTGACTGACTGAGACTGACTGACTGGCTGTTTCACTGACTGGCTGAATGACTAACTGACTGACTGAGACTTAGTGACTGACTGCTTGACTGCCTGACTGATTGCTTGACTGACTAACTGACTGACTGAACTGACTGGACAGGACTGACCGACTGACTGACTGACTGAATGAGGCTGACTGACTGACTGACTGCCTGACTGACTGACTGAGATTAAATGGCTAACTGCTTGACTGACTGGCTGAATGACTAACTGACTGACTGAGACTGACTGACTGACTGCCTATCTGACTGAGTGACTGACTGACTGACTGACTGAGACTGAATGTCTGACTGCTTGACTGACTGGCTGAATGACTAACTGACTGACTGAGACTGACTGACTGACTGCTTAACTGACTGATTGACTGACTGACTGGACTGACTGACTGACTGACTGAGACTGAATGACTAACTGACTGACTGACTGCTTGAGTGACTGACTGACAGGACTGGACTGACCGACTGACAGACTGACTGACTTCGCAAAAGGGAAAAATAAAAAAAAAGAATTATCAAATTAGAAAAAAATATTTGCATTTAAGATTTCCTTTCCGGCTGGGATTTGAACCCAGGGCGACACGCATGGAAGCCCAACGCTGTCGCCAATATACTATCGGATCTCGGTCCGTCGGTGTCTTAATTATAATAAAAACAAAAAATGCACCTTGGTAATTATTGATCTAAAATCTTTGAAATCTAAAAGTCGAATGATTAAAATGACTCAGAATTTTCTTCCGTACATAAATAATCGATATTTGCAAAAGAAAGAAATTGAAAAAAAAAAAGAATCTTCAAATTAGAAAAGAAATATATGCATTGAAGATTTTCGTTCCGGCCGGGACTCGAACCCAGTACCACGCGCTTGGAACCCAACGGTCTTGCCATTAGGCTATCGGAGCTCTGTCGGTTGAAGTCTTAAATATAATAAAAACAAAAAATGCACCTTTTTAATTATTGATTCAAACACTTTTAAATCTACAGGTCGAATAATTAAATTGACTCAGAATTTCTCCCTACATAAATAATCAATATTCGCAAAAGGGAAAAATTAAAAAAAAGAAGAAGAATTTTCAAATTAGAAACTAAAAATAAAAAGTGAAGATTTTCGCGCAGGCTGGGACTCGAACCCAGGGCCACTCGCTTGGAAGCCCACCACTCTTGCCATTAGTCTAGCAGAGCTCTGACGGTCGGAGTTTTAAATATAATAAAATCAAAAAATGCATCTTGGTAATTATTTATCTAAACACTTTGAATTCTGCGTTTCGAAAAATTAAACTGACTCAGAATCTTCTTCCCTACATAAATAATCAATATTTGCAAAAGAAAAAAATCGAAAAAAAAAAAGAATTTTCAAATTCGAAAAGAAATATATACATTGAAGATATTCTTTCCGGCTGGGACTCGAACCCCGGCCATTCGCTTGGAAAACCAACGGTCTAGCCATTAGCTATCGGAGTTCTGTCGGTCGGAGTCTTACTGCCTGACTGACAGACTGACTGAATGACTGACTGATACTGATTGACTGACTGACTCACTGACTGATCGAGACTGACTGACTGACCGAGACTGACTGACTGACTGCCTGACTGATTGAGACTGGACTGGACTGACTGACTGACTGACTGAGACTAAATGACTGACTGCTTGACTGACTGGCTGAATGACTAACTGACTGACTGAGACTGACTGACTGACTGCCTAACTGACTGAGTGACTGACTGACTGAATGACTAACTGACTGACTGACTGATAGACTGACTGAATGACTGGCAGATACTGACTGACTGACTGATACTGACTGACTGACTGAGACTGAATGACTGACTGCCTAACTGACTGAGTGACTGAATGACTGACTGACTGATTGACTGCTTAAGTGACTGACTGACTGCTTGACTGACTGACTGGACTGACTGACTGACTGACTGAGACTGAATGACTAACTGACTGACTGACTGCTTGAGTGACTGACTGACTGGACTGGACTGACCGACTGACAGACTGACTGACTTCGCAAAAGGGAAAAATAAAAAAAAAGAATTATCAAATTAGAAAAAAATACATGCATTTAAGGTTTTCTTTCCGGCTGGGATTCGAACCCACGGCCACAAGCATGGTAGCCTAACGCTCTCGCCAATAGACTATCGGAATCTTTGTTGGTCGGTGTCTTAATTAATAAAAAATTTTCAAATTAGAAAAGATATATATACATTGAAGATATTCGTTCCGCCCGGGACACGATCCCAGCACCACGCGCTTGAAAGCCCAACGGTCTAGCCATTAGGCTTTCGGAGCGCTGTCGAATGAAGTCTTAAATATAATAAAAACAAAAAATGCACTTTGGTAATTATTGATTCAAACACTTTGAAATCTACAGGTCGAAAAATTAAACTGACTCAGAATTTTCTTCCCAACATAAATAATTAATATTTGCAAAAGAAAGAAATTGAAAAAAAAAAGAATTTTCAAATTAGAAAAGGAATATATACATTGAAGATATTCATTCCGGCTGGGACTCGAACCCAGGCCACTCGCTTAGAAGATCAACGGTCAAGCCATTACGCTATCGGAGTTCTGTCGGTCGGAGTCTTACTGCCTGACTGAGACTGCCTGACTGACAGACTGACTGACTGACTGATACTGACTGACTAACTGACTCACTGACTGACCGAGACTGACTGACTGCTGCCTGACTGACTGAGACTGGACTGGATTGACTGACTGACTGACTGACTGAGACTGACTGACTGCCTTTTTGACTGACTGACTGAATGACTAACTGACTAACGACTGACTGAACTGACTGGACAGGACTGACCGACTGACTGATTGACTGACTAACGACTGACTGAACTGACTGGACAGGACTGACCGACTGACTGACTGACAGACTGACTGCCTGACTGACTGACTGACTAAATGACTGACTGCTTGACTGACTGTCTGAATGACTAACTGACTGACTGAGACTGACTGACTGACTGACTGACCGATACTGACTGATTGACTGTCGGACTGACTGACTGACTTCGCAAAACGGAAAAATAAAAAAAAAAAGAATTATCAAATTGGAAAAAAATATTTGCTTTTAAGATTTCCTTTCTGGCTGGGCTTCGAACCCAGGGCTACACACATGGAAGCCCATCGCTCTCGCCAATAGACTATCGGATCTCTGCTAGTCGGTGTCTTGATTATAATAAAAACAAAAAAGGCACCTTGGTAATTATTGATCTAAAATCTTTGAAATCTACAGGTCTAATAATTACACTTACTCAGAATTTTCTTCCGTACATAAATAATCAATATTTGCAAAAGAAAGAAATTGAAAAAAAAAAAGAATTTTCAAATTAGAAAAGAAATATATACATTGAAGACATTCGTTCCGGCCGGAACTGGAACCCAGTACCACGCGCTTGGACGCCCAACGGTGTAGCCATTAGGCTATCGGAGCTCTGTCGATTGAAGTCTTAAATATAATAAAAACAAAAAATTCACCTTGGTAATTATTGATTCAAACACTTTGAAATCTACGGGTTGAATAATTAAACTGATTCAGAAATTTTCTCCCTACATAAATATTCAATGCTCGCAAAAGAGAAAAATAATAATAAAAAAAGAAGAATTTTCAAATTAGAAACCAAAAATATACATTGAAGATTTTCGTTCAGTCTGGGACTCGAATCCAGGACCACTCGCTTGGAAGCCCAACACTCTAGCCGTTATTATATCGGAGCTCTGTCGGTCGGAGTTTTAAATATGATAAAAACAAAAAATGCACCTTGGTAATTATTTATTTAAACACTGTGAAATCTGCGGGTAAAAATTAAACTGACTCAGAATTTTCTTCCCTACATAAATAATCAATATTTGTAAAAGAAAGAAATTGAAAAAAAAAAAAGAATTTTCAAATTAGAATAGAAATATATACCTTGAAGATATTCGTTCCGGCTGGGACTCGAACCCATGCAACTCGCTTGGAAGACCAACGGTCTAGCTATTAGGCTATCGGAGTTCTGTCGGTCGAAATCTTACTGCCTGACTGAGACTGCCTGACTGACAGACTGATTGACTGACTGACTGACTAAAACTGACTGACTGACTCACTCACTGACTGACCGAGACCGACTGACTGACTGCCTGACTGACAGAGACTGGACTGGACTGACTGACTGACTGACTGAGACTGACTGACTGACAGTTTGACTGACTGACTGAGAGTTTGGCTGACTGACTGAATGACTAACTGACTGAATGACTAATTGACCGACGGACTGACTGCCTGACTGACAGAGACTGGACTGGACTGACTGACTGACTGACTGAGACTGACTGACTGACAGTTTGACTGACTGACTGAGAGTTTGACTGACTGACTGAATGACTAACTGACTTAATGACTAATTCACTGACTGACTGACAGCTTGACTGACTAACTGACTGACTGAACTCACTGGACAGGACTGACCGACTGACTGACTGACAGACTGACTGAATGAGGCTGACAGACTGACTGACAGACTGACTGAATGACTGACTGACTGGACTGGACTGACCGACTGACAGACTGACTGACTGACAGAGACTGGCTGATTGACTGTCGGACTGACTGACTGACTTCGCAAAAGGGAAAAATAAAAAAAAAGAATTATCAAATTAGAAAAAAATATATGCATTTAAGATTTCCTTTCCGGCTGGGATTCGAACCCAGGGCCACATGCATGGAAGCCCAACGCCCTCGCCAATAGATTATCGGATCTCTGTTGGTCAGTGTCTTAATTATAATAAAAACAAAATATGCACCTTGGTAATTATTGATCTAAAATCTTTGAAATCTGCAGGTCGAATAATTAAACTGACTCAAAATTTTCTTCCGTACATAAATAATCGATATTTGCAAAGGAAAGAAATTGAAAAAAAAAAGAATTTTCAAATTAGAAAAGAAATATAAACATTGAAGACATTCGTCACAGCCGGGACTCGAACCCAGTACCACGCGCTTGGAAGCCCAACGGTCTAGCCATTAGGCTATTGGAGCTCTGTCGATCGAAGTCTTAAATATAATAAAAACAAAAAATTTATCTTGGTAATTATTGATTCAAACACTTTGAAATTTACAGGTCGAATAATTAAACTGACTCATAATTTTTCTCCCTACATAAATAATCAATATTCGCAAAACAGAAAAATTAAAAAAAAAAAAAAAAAGGAATTTCCAAATTAGAAACTAAAAAAACAAAATGAAGGTTTTCGTTCCAGCTGGGACTCGAACCTAGGGACACGCGCATGGAAGCCCAACGCTCTCGCCAATAGAATATCGGATCTCTCTTAGTCGGTGTCTTAATTATAATAAAAACAAAAAATGAACCTTGGTAATTATTGATCTAAAATCTTTGAAATCTAAGGGTCGAATAATTAAACTGACTCAGAATTTTCTTCCATACATAAATAATCGATATTTGCAATAGAAAGAAATTGAAAAAAAAAAAAATCCAAATTAGAAAAGAAATATATACATTGAAGATATTCGCTCCGGCCGGGACTCGAACCCAGTACCATGCGCTTGGAAGCCCAACGGTCTAGCCATTAGTCTATCGGAGCTCTGTCGCTTGAAGTCTTAAATATAATAAAATAAAAAATGCACCTTGGTAATTATTGATTCAAACACTTTGAAATCTACAGGTCGAATAAGTAAACTGACTCAGAATTTTCTTCCCTACATAAATAATCGATATTTGCAAAAGAAAGAAATTGAAAAAAAAAAATTTTCAAATTAGAAAATAAATATATACATTGAAGATATTCGTTCCGGCCGGGACTCGAACCCAGGGCCACTCGCTTGACAGCCCAACGGTCTAGCCATTAGGCTATCGGAGCTCTGTCGCTTGAAGTCTTAAATATAATTTTAAAAAATGCACCTTGGTAATTATTATTCAAACATTTTAAATTTACAGGTCGAATAAGTAAACTGACTCAGAATTTTCTTCCCTACATAAATAATCGATATTTGCAAAAGAAAGAAATTGAAAAAAAAAAAAGAATTTCCAAATTAGAAACTAAAAGAACACAATGAAGGTTTTTGTTCAAGCTGGGACTCGAACGCAGGACCACGCGCATGGAAGCCCAACGGTTTAGGCATTAGGCTATCGCCCAGCTAGCACACGAACATTCGGCCAACGTTAGCTTATTACGTTAGACTTATGTCGGCCTCTTACGTTAGAACATACGTTAAAGTGCACCGTCGGAAAACGGTTATCCAACGATTGTTTCCAACGTTATCTCAACATTTTTCCAGCGCTGTTCCTACGTAAAATGCAACGGTGAACCAACCAATTCCAAACGTTATTCCAATGTAAATTACAACAGTTAAACAACACTTCTTAACATTATCCCAATATAAATTTCGACGCTTATCCAACAATTTTCCAACGTTAGCTGCAACGTTAGACTGATTATTTTCCGACGCTATTCTGATGAAAAATCAACATTTAAGTAACTATTTCCCAATGTGCAACCTTAATAGTGTGCTACCTCAGATTGCTTTCCAGCCTATTTCATTTGAATTTTTTATTATTTTCCCTCATCAAATCAATATACTTTACCAAATATATATCAAATCATTATTATTTTAGAAGCGTAGAAATAGAAATACTAAAAATTAAAAAAAATATGCTGAAGCATGGAAATTCTTATATGCTAAAATAAATTAAAATATAGTAGAGAAATAGTTGCATCATGTATAGCAGGGGCGGCATTTCAGCATTTCATTTGGGGGGTCGAGTTTCTTACCACAGTGCGGTAACAAACACACATTAGCTAACAGGAAGTGGTCATAAAATCGGTTTAATATGAATAAAAATTAGTGCTTAGAAGCAATTAAAATTTTGTTTCATTTTCTAATAAGTTATCATACAAAACATCTCGATACTGAAGTTTTTATACCTTTTGGAAAAGTTTTAATGCATGTTTTTTGGAATTCAGAAGAGCAGGGAATCGTCTTGCTATCAGTGCCCAGTGTCGTGCTGTTTTGCCAGTACAGCTAAATAGAAAAGGTTTTTTCTTTCTTTCTTTTTTTTTTCTTTTGCCCATTGTGCTTCGAAAATATTTCTCTAACCTAACAAAAAATTTTCTGAACCAGCTGAGCTGATTGGAATAGTTAAAAAATAATTAAAGCAACAAAGTTATGTATGAAAACACTTTTTATGTCTTGCTCTTCAAAATCACACAGGCAACTTCAAAAATTGCGAGGAGCTTAATTTTTTATCATTG
This sequence comes from Uloborus diversus, assembly GCF_026930045.1. Lineage (NCBI taxonomy): Eukaryota > Metazoa > Arthropoda > Arachnida > Araneae > Uloboridae > Uloborus > Uloborus diversus. Next base: position 19,096 of record NW_026558459.1, on the reverse strand, counting down.
AATAATCTAGTCTCGTCTGCGCTCTCAGCTTCAATGAGATGTCATCTACCACAATCTCTGTTATTCACTATTCCAGGCTGAAGAGTCCACAACAAGGACGGAACTGCAGTCTCTGGATGTCATAACCGGTCTTTCGGCCTGTAATTGTTCTTGTCTAGTGCTAAAAATTTTACTCATAATTGAAAAATTTTATTTTTCGTTTTCAAAAAATCCAATCCAGATAATATAGAGCCAACCATGCAGAAAAATAATTATCATCAAATCTTGTGTTAATTTTATTCGAAAAACAATCTATTACTTCAAACAAAATATTAAAATATCAGAGTTTGACTTCACATCATCATGTGGATTTTTCTTTTTTTAGCGCCTTTTTAAAATTGGCTCAGAGGAAGAATTTTTTTTTGAAAACGTTTCACCATTGATTGAAATATGCATCTATGTAAAATCTATTTTCAATTTCAATTGCAGATTGAACTATGGTAGTATGAACGCACATGTCAATTGCAGATTGAACTGTTTAATGAACATTGAACTGTGGCTTGAATAGTCCGAAAATTAAGTGTGGCGGATTGAAGATGTTTTGATAGAGTAAAGCATTTTTAAAACACTTTCCGCAATAGAAACAAATTGAATAAAAATTCAAACAAAGTCATACATGCTGAAGGGCGTGAGATTTTTCACCATTGAAAGAATCGTTTTGCAATAATTCTCACAGTCGTCAAATCACTGCTTTGAAGTTACAGAGAAAGGGTTTTATGGTTTTAACTCTTGAAGACCATCTTGTGTCACTTCGAGATTGCATAACTATAGAGTCCCATAAAAGGTATTTGTTGATATGTTTTTTTTTATTCAATAAGCACATGCATTTTTAAGAAGTTTCTATGAAAGCAGATAATGCATTGAGCAGCTGAAACGTGTTTCTAGCAAAAGAAAGCGATGAAGACTAATTAAATAAATATACACTTAAAAAATGAGCGTAAATATGAATGTAAAATATCAAGGAATTTTCTTGAGAAAACCATGCAGCCACACCACTTTGCACGAGCCTTTCATATTGGACATACCATCGTTACACTGGGCACACAAGTATGAAATATTTAGCCGTGAAAAGGCCGAAAAATACTTCGTGAATTTCTAAGTCATCATCCAAATAGCGAAAAACACTTTTTCTAGTCTGGGAATATGTCGAGTTTCATCAAATAGTTACTGAGAACCAGCCATATTTTTTTTAATGAACATTGATTTCCGACTTACATAAATTGAATTCACCCATTTTCTATCATTCTGCTTAGAAAATTTGGGGGTGCGACCGCCCCCTCTTGACCCCCCTATTTGCCGCCCCTGATGTATAGTACCTATAATTTATGTGACTTTTTGCCCTTTGTGACATCATAACCTTTATTGCTACCTCTGATTGCTCTCAAACCTGTTTCATTTAAAGTTTTTACTATTTTCACTCATTACATCAATATATTGTTTCAAAGAGTAAAAATGCTAAAAAAAAAAAAAAATGCAATTTATCATTTCCCTATCATTTACAAACGTTTCAATAAAATATGAACAAAAATTAAGATATTTATAATTCTTACCTTTTATTTTTCTGAATAATTACTCGAAAATTATCTTCATAAGCATACATTAGTTTCTTTTTTCTTTTTCAGGAAATATTAATTACCAGCAAGGTTATTCTTAAGACAGAATAAAATCTTTGACTTTAAAATTCTGCCATGAAAAATAACCTAGCTTGTTTGAAGGTTCAATTTTGCTTTGACCTGAAATAAGAATAAAAATTAAAAAAAAAAAAAACATACGCATACACATTCAGTTAGTAAATCTTCATAACAATTAAAATGACGTAGGTTAAACTTGAATATCATGAAAAGTACTTATTTTATTGTTTTGCCGAACTATATTATACTCTCCCATTTCATTCAAAAGTGCATGTTCATTGATTTTTTTTTTTTTTTCATTTTATTATTATGGAAGGAATTTTAATGTATTTTATCCATCAACGAGAAAAGTTCATTCAAAGACACAATTTTATTTCTATGGTAAATTGCACGTGTAATTTGTATGACTACCCAGCTAGCACACGAACATTCGGCCAACGTTAGCTTATTACGTTAGACTTATGTCGGCCTCTTACGTTAGAACATACGTTAAAGTGCACCGTCGGAAAACGGTTATCCAACGATTGTTTCCAACGTTATCTCAACATTTTTCCAGCGCTGTTCCTACGTAAAATGCAACGGTGAACCAACCAATTCCAAACGTTATTCCAATGTAAATTACAACAGTTAAACAACACTTCTTAACATTATCCCAATATAAATTTCGACGCTTATCCAACAATTTTCCAACGTTAGCTGCAACGTTAGACTGATTATTTTCCGACGCTATTCTGATGAAAAATCAACATTTAAGTAACTATTTCCCAATGTGCAACCTTAATAGTGTGCTACCTCAGATTGCTTTCCAGCCTATTTCATTTGAATTTTTTATTATTTTCCCTCATCAAATCAATATACTTTACCAAATATATATCAAATCATTATTATTTTAGAAGCGTAGAAATAGAAATACTAAAAATTAAAAAAAATATGCTGAAGCATGGAAATTCTTATATGCTAAAATAAATTAAAATATAGTAGAGAAATAGTTGCATCATGTATAGCAGGGGCGGCATTTCAGCATTTCATTTGGGGGGTCGAGTTTCTTACCACAGTGCGGTAACAAACACACATTAGCTAACAGGAAGTGGTCATAAAATCGGTTTAATATGAATAAAAATTAGTGCTTAGAAGCAATTAAAATTTTGTTTCATTTTCTAATAAGTTATCATACAAAACATCTCGATACTGAAGTTTTTATACCTTTTGGAAAAGTTTTAATGCATGTTTTTTGGAATTCAGAAGAGCAGGGAATCGTCTTGCTATCAGTGCCCAGTGTCGTGCTGTTTTGCCAGTACAGCTAAATAGAAAAGGTTTTTTCTTTCTTTCTTTTTTTTTTCTTTTGCCCATTGTGCTTCGAAAATATTTCTCTAACCTAACAAAAAATTTTCTGAACCAGCTGAGCTGATTGGAATAGTTAAAAAATAATTAAAGCAACAAAGTTATGTATGAAAACACTTTTTATGTCTTGCTCTTCAAAATCACACAGGCAACTTCAAAAATTGCGAGGAGCTTAATTTTTTATCATTGAATAATCTAGTCTCGTCTGCGCTCTCAGCTTCAATGAGATGTCATCTACCACAATCTCTGTTATTCACTATTCCAGGCTGAAGAGTCCACAACAAGGACGGAACTGCAGTCTCTGGATGTCATAACCGGTCTTTCGGCCTGTAATTGTTCTTGTCTAGTGCTAAAAATTTTACTCATAATTGAAAAATTTTATTTTTCGTTTTCAAAAAATCCAATCCAGATAATATAGAGCCAACCATGCAGAAAAATAATTATCATCAAATCTTGTGTTAATTTTATTCGAAAAACAATCTATTACTTCAAACAAAATATTAAAATATCAGAGTTTGACTTCACATCATCATGTGGATTTTTCTTTTTTTAGCGCCTTTTTAAAATTGGCTCAGAGGAAGAATTTTTTTTTGAAAACGTTTCACCATTGATTGAAATATGCATCTATGTAAAATCTATTTTCAATTTCAATTGCAGATTGAACTATGGTAGTATGAACGCACATGTCAATTGCAGATTGAACTGTTTAATGAACATTGAACTGTGGCTTGAATAGTCCGAAAATTAAGTGTGGCGGATTGAAGATGTTTTGATAGAGTAAAGCATTTTTAAAACACTTTCCGCAATAGAAACAAATTGAATAAAAATTCAAACAAAGTCATACATGCTGAAGGGCGTGAGATTTTTCACCATTGAAAGAATCGTTTTGCAATAATTCTCACAGTCGTCAAATCACTGCTTTGAAGTTACAGAGAAAGGGTTTTATGGTTTTAACTCTTGAAGACCATCTTGTGTCACTTCGAGATTGCATAACTATAGAGTCCCATAAAAGGTATTTGTTGATATGTTTTTTTTTATTCAATAAGCACATGCATTTTTAAGAAGTTTCTATGAAAGCAGATAATGCATTGAGCAGCTGAAACGTGTTTCTAGCAAAAGAAAGCGATGAAGACTAATTAAATAAATATACACTTAAAAAATGAGCGTAAATATGAATGTAAAATATCAAGGAATTTTCTTGAGAAAACCATGCAGCCACACCACTTTGCACGAGCCTTTCATATTGGACATACCATCGTTACACTGGGCACACAAGTATGAAATATTTAGCCGTGAAAAGGCCGAAAAATACTTCGTGAATTTCTAAGTCATCATCCAAATAGCGAAAAACACTTTTTCTAGTCTGGGAATATGTCGAGTTTCATCAAATAGTTACTGAGAACCAGCCATATTTTTTTTAATGAACATTGATTTCCGACTTACATAAATTGAATTCACCCATTTTCTATCATTCTGCTTAGAAAATTTGGGGGTGCGACCGCCCCCTCTTGACCCCCCTATTTGCCGCCCCTGATGTATAGTACCTATAATTTATGTGACTTTTTGCCCTTTGTGACATCATAACCTTTATTGCTACCTCTGATTGCTCTCAAACCTGTTTCATTTAAAGTTTTTACTATTTTCACTCATTACATCAATATATTGTTTCAAAGAGTAAAAATGCTAAAAAAAAAAAAAAATGCAATTTATCATTTCCCTATCATTTACAAACGTTTCAATAAAATATGAACAAAAATTAAGATATTTATAATTCTTACCTTTTATTTTTCTGAATAATTACTCGAAAATTACCTTCATAAGCATACATTAGTTTCTTTTTTCTTTTTCAGGAAATATTAATTACCAGCAAGGTTATTCTTAAGACAGAATAAAATCTTTGACTTTAAAATTCTGCCATGAAAAATAACCTAGCTTGTTTGAAGGTTCAATTTTGCTTTGACCTGAAATAAGAATAAAAATTAAAAAAAAAAAAAAACATACGCATACACATTCAGTTAGTAAATCTTCATAACAATTAAAATGACGTAGGTTAAACTTGAATATCATGAAAAGTACTTATTTTATTGTTTTGCCGAACTATATTATACTCTCCCATTTCATTCAAAAGTGCATGTTCATTGATTTTTTTTTTTTTTTTCATTTTATTATTATGGAAGGAATTTTAATGTATTTTATCCATCAACGAGAAAAGTTCATTCAAAGACACAATTTTATTTCTATGGTAAATTGCACGTGTAATTTGTATGACTAGCAAACTGTTTTTAAATATTGTGCGTTTAAAATTACCATCAAGGCTAAGCAAAGGAACAACACGAAATTCTGAAACAAATTCAAAGCATTCACAAAATTCTCTAGAAAACTAGTTAAAGCATCTATCAAAAAAAAAAAAAAAAACACAATCAGTTCGAATGTGCAAAAATTTTAAGAATTTCAATTCATCGGAGACCCCCCAAATCGGGAGTCCCCCCCCCCCCGTTAAAAAGAGAGAAAATTTATTGAAAGAAAGAAAAACAGTTGGAAAAATGAATTGATTTACTTTGGAAGACTTGAACTTGCGAGGATTGAACATTCGCAGTGAGCAAGTACGATACGTGTGAATGTATGTGACCCTGGAATGAAAAGAAAATGGCTATGCGCACTCCTCCCTCACCCCTTTCAAATCCTGGGTCTCAACAAGACTGCAGAGGCGGGGGGGGGGGCTTATGGGACGCATTTACGCACGCTTCGCAGAACGCGCAAATCAGCAACGAGCATGCAATGAATGGGCATAAATGTGAAACAGGTTTGAAGGTTAGAAATAAGTTGGGAATGCGTTTAGTCGGATATAGGTTGGTTTTAAACCATCCTCCGATGCTTTGAATGATCGAATGAGCGTATGAAAAAAACCAATATCTAACCAAAACATATTTCCAACCATTGCGATGCATTTTCAACCTTTCTCCAACGTAAATCCGATGGTTTGTGCTACATGGGCGGAGCTCTGTCGATTTCTGTCTTAATTATAATAAAAACAAAAAATGCATCTTGGTAGTTATTGATCTAAAATCTTTGAAATGTGCAGGTCGAATAATTAAACTGACTCAGATTTTTCTTCCGTACATAAATAATCGATATTTGCAAAAGAATGAAATAGAAAAAAAAAAGAATTTTAAAATTAGAAAAGAAATATATATATACACTGAAGATATTCGTTCCGAATGGGACTCGAACCCAGGTCACTCGCTTGGGAGACCAACGGTCTAGCCATTAGGCTATGGGAGTTCTGTCGGTCGGAGTCTTACAGCCTGATTGAGTCTGCCTGACTGACTGACTGACTGATTGATACTGACTGACTGACTGTTACTGACTGACTGACCGAGACTGACTGACTGACTGCCTGACTGACTGAGACTGGACTGGGCTGACTGACTGAGACTGGACTGGGCTGACTGACTGACTCACTGACTGACTGAGACTGACCGACTGACTGACTGACTGAATGAATGACTGACTGAGAGTAAATGACAGACTGCTTGATTGACTGATTGAATGACTAAATGACTGACTGACTGCTTGACTCCGTGACTGACTAACTGACTGGACGGGACTGACCGACTGATAGACTGACTGAATGCGATTGACTGACTGACTGAGACAGACTGACTGACAGTTTCACTGACTGACTGAATGACTAACTGACTGACTGAGACTGACTGCTTGACTGCCTTACTGACTGCTTGACTGACTAACTGACTGACTGAACTGACTGGACAGGACTGACCGACTGACTGTCTGACAGACTGACTGAATGAGGCTGACTGACTGACTGCCTGACTGACTGAGTGACTGACTGACTGAGACTAAATGACTGACTGCTTGACTGACTAGCTGACTGACAGAGACTGACTGACTGACTGCCTAACTGACTGAGTGACTGACTGACTGGACTGACTGACTGAGACTGAATGACTGACTGCTTGACTGACTGACTAAGACTGAATGACTGACTGCTTGACTGACTGACTGAATGACTAACTGACTGACTGACTTCTTGAGTGACTGACTGCTTGACTGACTGACTGGACTGGACTGACCGACTGACAGACTGACTGACTGACCGATACTGACTGATTGACTGTTGGACTGATTGATTGACTTCGCAAAAGGGAAAAATAAAAAAAAAAGAATTATCAAATTAGAAAAAAAATATATGCATTTAAGATTTCCTTTCCGGCTGCAATTCGAACCCAGGGCCACACGCATGGAAGCCCAACGCTCTCGACATTAGACTATCGGATCTCTGTTGGTCGGAGTCTTAATTATAATAAAAACAAAAAATGCACCTTGGTAATTATTGATCTAAAATCTTTGAAATCTACAGGTCGAATAATTAAACTGACTCAGAATTTTCATCCGTACATAAATAATCGATATTTGCAAAAGAAAGAAATTGAAAAAAAAAAAGAATTTTCAAATTAGAAAAGAAATAAACACATTGAAGATATTCGTTCGGCTGGGCCTCGTACCTAGGGCCATTCGCTTGGAATCCCAACAGTCTAACCATTAGGCTATCGGAGCTCTGTCATTTGGAATCTTAAATAAAATAAAAACAAAAAATGCACTTTATTAATTATTGATTCAAACTCTTTGAAATCTACAGGTCGATTAAAAAACCTGGCGCAGAATTTTTCTCCCTTCATAAATAATCAATATTCGCAAAAAGGGAGAGTTAAAAAAAAAAGAATTTCCAAATTAGAAACTAAAAAACACTTTGAAGATTTTTCGTTCAAGCTGGGCCTCGAACCCAGGGCCACGCGCATGGAATCCCAACGGTCTAGCCATTAGGCTATCGGAGCTCTGTCGATTGATGTCTTAATTATAATAAAAGCAAAAAATGCATCTTGGTAATTATTGATCTAAAGTCTTTGATATCTACCGGTCGAATAATTAAACTGACTCGGGTTTTCTTCCGCACATAAAAAATCGATATTTGCAAAAGAAAGAAATTAAAAAAAAAAAAAAAAGAATTTTCAAATTAGAAAAGAAATATATACATTGAAGATATTCGTTCCGACCGGGACTTGAACCCAGTACCACGCGCTTGGAAGCCCAACGGTCTAGCTATTAGGCTATCGGAGCTCTGTCGATTGAAGTCTTAAATATAATAAAAACAAAAAATGCACCTTGGTAATTATTGATTCAAACACTTTGTAATCTATAGGTCGAATGAGTAAACTGACTCAGAATTTTCTTCCCTACATAAATAATCGATATTTGCAAAAGAAAGAAATTGAAGAAAAAAATTTTCAAATTAGAAAATAAATATACACATTGAAGATATTCGTTCCGGCTGGGACTCGAACCCAGGGCCACAAGCTTAAAAGCCCCACAGTCTAGCCATTAGGCTATCGGAGCTCTATCAATAAGAGTCTTAAATATAATAAAAACAGAAAATGCACCTATGTAATTATTGATTCAAACACTTTGAAATCTACAGGTCGAATAAATAAACTGACTCAGAATTTTCCTCCCTACATAAATAATCAATATTCGCAAAAGAGAAAAATTAAAAATAAAAAAAAAAGGAATTTCCAAATTAGAAATTAAAAAAACAGAATGAAGATTTTCGTTCAAGCTGGGACTCGAACCCAGGGCCACGCGTTTGGAAGCCCAACGCTCTAGCCATTAGTCTATCGGAGCTCTGTCGGTCGGAGTCTTACTGCCTGACTGAGACTGCCAGACTGATACTGACCGACTGACTGACCGAGACTGACTGACTGACTGCTTGACTGAGTGACTGACTGACTGAGACTGACTTCTTGACTACCTGACTGACTGCTTGACTGACTGACTGACTGCTTGACTGACTGGACTGAACTGTCTGACTGAGACTAAATGACAGACTGCTTGACTCACTGACTGACCGAGGCTGACTGACTGAGACTGACTGGACTGGACTGGACTGAATGACTGTTTGACTGACTGGACTGGACTGACCGACTGAATGAGACTGACTGACTGAATGAGACTGATTGACTGACCGACTAACTGATTGACTGACTGACTGAGACTGAATGAATGATTAACTGACTGACTGACTGCTTGACTGACTGGACTGGACTGACAGACTGACTGACTGACTTCGCAAAAGGGAAAAGTTAAAAAAAAAATAATTATCAAATTAGAAAAAAAATACGCATTTAAGATTTTCTTTCCGGCTGGGACTCGAACCCAGGGCCACTCGCATGGAAGCCCAACGCTCTCGCGAATAGACTATCGGATCTCTGTCAGTCGGTGTCTTAATTTTAATAAAAACAAAAAATGCACCTTGGTAATTATTGATATAAACACTTTGAAATCTACAGGTCGAATAATTAAACTGACTCAGAATTTTCTTCCCTACATAAATAATCGATATTTGCAAAAGAAAGAAATTGAAAAAAAAAATAAATTAAAATTAGAAAAGAAATATATGCATTGAAGCTATTCGTTCCGGCTGGGACTCGAATCCAGGGCCACTCGCTTAGAAGCCTAACGCTATAGCCATTAGTCTATCGAAGCTCTGTCGGTCGGAGTCTTACTGCCTGACTGAGACTAAATGATTGACTAACTGACTGACTGACGGACTGGACTGACCGACTGACTGACTTCGCAAAAGAGAAAATTTAAAAAAAAAGAATTATCAAATTTGAAAAAAAAAAATATGCATTGAAGATTTTCTTTCCGGCTGGCACTCGAACCCAGGGCCACTCGCATGGAAGCCCAACGCTTTTGCCAATAGGCTATCGGATCTCTGTTGGTCGGTGTCTTAATTATATTAGTAAGGATTTTTTTTTCATTTGTACACTTTTTTCATACAGTTCCTTCAAAAAAGTATAAGCAGTGCTTGACTGTATTTACATGCTGACTATCAGAAATCAAGGAAAATTTCTACTAGATAAAATTTAATTTTGATATGGAGAATTTAATAAATATATTTTTCGAAATTTAGCAGTTATTTTCTCCTTATTTGAATCACTATACATATATTGAAGTTTTTTTCAATTATTGTGTTTGAATTTTCCTTAGAAAACATAGAAAAAAACTGATAATCATTTTAATTAAAACAATAGTAATGAATTTAAAAATATTGCATGTAGGTATACACTAAATTAATATAATTTATTATTTTTATAAATGCACTGCCAAACCTCTTTTATAAAAAAAAATAAAAGGAACCGTGCAATGGTGATTATTTTGGGTTAAACAGATTTCATCTACTCCCAATAAATTGCCAAAAAGTGAATTACTCTTGCAAGACCAAACATGTATTTCATGTGCTGCAATGTTTTGCATTTAGGTTCGACGATTCATTTGCTTGATAACTACCAATATTAAAACAAATTATTGAATTTTCTCTGCTATCCAAATTTGAGTAGAATTTTGTGTCATAAAAATATAGATTGTATCTTAATCTACTTTTGTAGATTCTCGAATTTTGTATCTTAACCCTTTTTTGTTTATTTCCTTGCATTTGTAACCTTTGAACCATATTCCCAGTTACTGTATTAGTATTTTCCATTTCATATTAATTTCCTGTATAACAATACTTATTATTGAAAAGCTGTTGTATTTCATTATTTTTTTTTCTTTACCAATATTTAAATTTGGTGCTATTATCTTAATCTAAAAACTAGTCTTGCATAATATAGACAAATGTATGAACGGCGTTCGCAGAAAATGTTTGGCTCTAGAGAATTTTTTTTCAAATTGCTAGCATTAATATATATATATATATATATATATATATATATATATATATATATATATATATATATATATATATATATATATATATATATATATATATATATATATATATATATATATATATATATAAGGGAATTTTTTTAAAAATCCTAATTTATTTCTTAAAGTCTTTTTCCAAAAGCCTTTTAAAGTTCATGTGTGAAAAAAATAATGGTTTTGGCAGTTTTCTTCAGTTGGTGAAAAATAAGCACAAACTTTAGTATTGCAAAATTAAATAAAGATTTAAAGCTTGCCTTTTTTTTTTTTTTTTTGCCTCTTTCATATTTGAATATAGATTTACTTCTGTATTCAAGGACATGGGCGCCATATGCAAAATTGTAGGGGGAGCTTAGATATTTTCTGCATGGTTTAGCAGGATATTTTCCCCATAGACTCCGATTTCAGTACAGATTAGAGTTATAAAAGTTTGACATTTTTGATAAATTATTCATTAATGGCTGGAAAAGAAATGTTATTATATTTTTGCAAAGAAAAAGTACTAAAAGCAAGGAAGTTCTAATCTCTAGAGGGGGGGGGGGGCTTCTGCCTCCCTTGCCCCCTTATATGGGCGCCTTTGTTCAAGGGTGAGTAAGGCAAAATAATTATTTGCAAAAAATTCTTCAGCCAGGATTTGTGTTCAAATAAAGCTTTCCATTTTATCTAAGTCTGCTAAAAACCTTGTGTATCTCAAAGATGAGTCTATGAAATATCAACAAAATGGTAGTACAATTATTGTTGTATCTTCTGCTCAATAATATAGCACAGCAGGCCCCTGCATATTGAATTACTAAACCATAAAGGGCCTTCACGAAGTACTTCATATTTGTCTTTCGAGTGGGAGAAAACTGGGGCAATTATCACACTAAAATTGTCTTTTCATTTATCACGGAACACCTAATCTCTGTTCTCAATGCATGGCATGGCACCTTGAAGTCCTGCGCACCTATACCGTTTGCACAGTTCATGAGTTTTAGATATCAGTGTGTTTCCCCGGACAAATTAAATTTCAGGGATAACCTTTCTCATGCAGCAGCTGATGCAGTACTGGACCTTGTCATCTCTGTCTAGAATCTTTTTGGATAATATTTTACAGTTGAAAAATCAAAATACTGAAACACTTAATTTCTCATTTAAATTTAGCAGTTATAGAAAGTAGAATTTTGAAATAAAATTTATGAAACCGAAGTCTCTTCATCCCAAGTTTTCAATAATTGTGTAATAATACTATGGGCGCTGACTAAGTTTTTGAAATATTTATTGCAAATGCAAAAATTTATTCCCTTTTAAGATAGACAAATGTTGTTCAGGATATCTCAAGTTCTCAAAGAAGAAAAAAAAAAATTGAGAAAAAGAAAGTTTCAAAAAGTTTATTTTATTTTCCCTCTCCACCCCTTTATATTTTATCAAGGCATTCAAATAATTAGTTGTTTACATATATTTCTTTTATCTATTCAGGATTGGTGAAAGGCACAGAAAAGTTAAGTGATGCAACTTCCGGATCTTCATGAATATGATCAAATTTTTCTGTTGTAATGTATGTTTTAGTAATAAATTTTTTCTCACATAAATTGGTGTGCTTACTTTCTTTCTTTTTTCTATGTGTTCAACATGTTTCATTTAAGCTTGCAAATTAAAATCCATGTGTGTATAAGAATGCAAAACTTGAAACAAAAGCTTTAAATAGGAATCATATTTATATAATATGATATTCAAATATTTTTTTAAATATTTTGCCGGCTTAATGCAGCGTGAAAATAAATTCATAATTGATCATAGTTTGTTGTATAATTAAAAAGAAATCTTCAGGTGTTCTCAGAACAAAGAAGAAAAAGAAATCAATGCAAATTATTAACTTGAATTGATGTGCATTGTCAAATCCTGATATTGAGGATGAATAATAATTAATTAGTAAATGAGTTAGTATTTGATAAATTAGTTTTTGTGATAATGAATAATTGGGATTTGTTTATTAAGCTTCAAGATAATTGAATACGTAAAGTTTGGAAGTAGAAAATAGCTAGCAGTTATTATTTAAACAATATTTTTATGTAAAACATTTTATTATTTTTAAAAATTGCTGTATGCAGCAATAATAGAGTCATTATTGATAGTGTATACTAAAAATGGTGTCATATATGATATTACTTTCAGGTATTTCCAAAAGGAGCAAAAAATCTGTGCATTTTAACTTAGTAAACTTTGTAAAGAAATAAAATTAAGAGAAAATTAGAAAACTAATCAAACAATATAAAATACTTACACACACACAAAAAAAAGGTAAGTAATTGTTTTACATGTAGGCTTTTTTTACAGGGATTGCTACTTACTAAGCTTCAAGGTAATAATCTTAGAAACATAGATTCAATGCAAAAAGTATAAATAAATTGCTTTAAGTGTGACTGCAAAAGATTTGAAAATATTAAAATGCATGAAGACTGCTGTATCTTAAAGTGCAGCTTAAATTGAATGCATTCTTGAAAGTCATACACTCAGCAGGATGGCAGAACCAGAATTGGTTCAAAAGAACAAATTTTTTTTCTTTTTTTAATTTTCGATTTTTCCTTTCAAATTAGTTTCAAAAAAAAAAAAAAAAAAAACTTTTGGTATGTTTTTTTTTTCTTTTTCAAATGAGAATGATTTAAAAATATGATGTTTTAGAGAAATTTCAAACAAGTATGTTTTACAGTTCAATAAATTATAGACTGGTATATATTCAACAAAGATTAAGAAAGTCTTGCTCATTTAAAGTTATATATATATATATATATATATATATATATATATATATATATATATATATATATATATATATATATATATATATCGCGTACGTGGAACACTTGATATAGTCCAATTAACATCCTGAAAAAGGTCAATATATGAACGGCTATAGTTCGTAGGACATTATTCGGACATTTGAATTAGTCCGATTAACGTCCAGAGGATCGACCACAAAAGGCATGATCCTAGACATCGCCGAAAAATGATTGACTGACATCATTTGGACAACCTGGGGATAAAGTTTTTTTTTACGTCCTGAGGACCACGCCGGACATCATAGGGACGAACTGGGGAAGAACACTTCGCGGACATTGAACGGTCCCTGGGATGCCCGTCGATGAGCACGGGATGAAAATCAAACGTCCGAGGATAACTTAATGTTTTGAGTTAGTCCTGAAATGACGACAGTAGGACGTCCTAAGGACAAAGTTGTGCTGTCTGGGAAGTGGTGTAACAGGCCAATGCAATCAGTCAGACTCGAACCCGCGACCTTCCGGTTTCAGGCCCATGGCCTTACCGGTTGAGCTTTCCCGGCTTCGTCAGACGTCGTATTAAAAACTCCATATACAAAAAGTGCACATTCCATAGTACTGAGTTACTTTTAATTAAATCTGCATCTAGAATGATTAGGTAGAATCGGAGTTTAATACCTCATCCAAGTCGATGTTTCCGGTTGAAGAAAAGAATTAAGGACAAAATTTGATTGACAAAAAATAGAAGTTTAAATTTCTTTTCTTGCAAGCCGGCTAATAAACGATGCATGAAGCCATTGCACTCAGACGGGATCGAAACGGAGACCTTTCGGTTACACGTCCGGTGCCTTACCGGTTGAGCCATCATGTCTTCATCAGGTGCCGTATTATAAATGTACATTTTATAGCATTGCTTTAATTATAATAAAATCTGTATTTAGAATAATTAAGTAGAATCAGAGTTAAATACCTCATCCAGATTGATGTTTCCCATTGAAGAAAAAAAATAAATAAAAAAAAAACGTGATAGCTAAAACAATAAACTTCTTTTCTAGTGAGTCGGCTAATAATTGGAGTTAACGGACAATGCAATCAGCCGGTATCGAACCCGCGACCTTCTGGTACAGCCCGGTGCCATACAGTTTACGCCATCGCGGCCTTGTACGCGATGGATTAAAAATTCGCACAAAAAATGCACCTTGCTTGTCACTCTTTTAATTTTAATAAAAATCTGCATAAAAAATAATGAGTTGGAACCATAGTTTAATACTTCATCCAAAGCGATGGTTCCGTTTGAAGAAAAAATTTCACTGATAAAAAAAATCAATTTCTTTTCTAATGAGCCGGCTAATAAAAGATGTAAGAAGCCAACGCACTCTGGCGGGATCGAACCCGAGACCTTTCGGTTACTCGCCCGGCGCCTTACCGGTTAAGCCATTCCGGCTTCGTCAGGGACCGTATTAAAACTTATAAATACAAAAAAATGGTTACATTTTCGTTTCCTTGTTGTAAATGTGTATTTTATTAACTTCTGCACAACTACTTTTACGATTACTCTTCAACATTATTACATCGCTAATTACGAAGAAGTGTGCCGCCATACTGTTAGGAACTGAAGTGAAGAGAATTCCCAGTTAAAGATAATTGTGATGCACGATAAATCGTCAGAACACTGTAAAGTTAAATTGAATTTAGTCGGGGTTTGAAAAAGGTGCTGTATTGCATAGATACTTTGGCTCTGTAGTTTTCTTGTAGTTTTTGTGATATAAGTGTCTCTTTATGAAGATAAGGTGATCTTATTGGATTCTAGCGCCCTATATTGATTAATGCAATTCTGACAAAGTAATTAATAGTTGGAATTTGAGTCTGTATTCAACAATACGAAGACATGAAATTTTATACATAAAAAGCGTTTGAAGTTAAACTCTTCAAGCAATTTGCTTTAAGGAAAATAAGTTTGCTGTGCTCTCCAGTGGTTAATATTAGGACAAAAAAATTCTGTCATTATTTTCCAAAGAAGATAAAGTACTTTAAAGGCCTAGAAGCGAAAGAAAAAAAAAATAAATCTTGTATTATAGCACTCTTCTTCTAACCAGGAAACATCACGACTTCAGTAATCATGAAAAAAGTTAAAAATGGTCGCATTCGAAAGAGTATCTTTAGAAAAAAATTTGACCCAAATATTGTGTGCCCTCGTCCTTTTGTTTTTGAGATATGGGGGGTCAAAGTCTGTCGAAATCT
Source organism: Uloborus diversus (assembly GCF_026930045.1). NCBI lineage: Eukaryota > Metazoa > Arthropoda > Arachnida > Araneae > Uloboridae > Uloborus > Uloborus diversus. The sequence continues at coordinate 3,303 of NW_026558459.1, read as the reverse complement.
TACGAAAATTCGCCAAATTTAAAGACTTGGCAAGAAATGGAAAATACCACGTGATTTCATCGCCTGCGTCTAGCAAGACTCTCATTTCCATTCCTGGTCATCTGCAAAGCGCGTAAACGATGTTTCGAATTAACACTTTACTTGTGTGGGTAAAATTAAAATGTAACTAATTTAACTTTGTAATCGTGATAATAATGCATTTCAGAATTTAAGTTTGTACTCTTGTAATGAAATGTGTTGTAAGTAATTAATAATTACGTACGAGAGTTAATATGAATAAGTAAAAAAAAACATGCTTATTAAAGCTTACATATTGAAAATAAAATGGATAGTTTTTGATGTTGAAAGAACATGATCATGGATTGTAGTATCCCAGCTCTTATTTATTTTTTCAAAATTATTATCATTCATGAAGTTTTATTGTCTGACCACTGCTAACGAAAATGTTTAATTTTTAATTTAAAATCGAAAAAAATAATAATTAAAAAAAAGAAAACGACGGATAGTAACAGTCAAAAATTTGCACAGCAAAACTAACGATGCCAGAAATTACTTTATAAGATTCTTATCAAAAATTTTATAGTCGACGTTCATTACAACAACCCCTGTAGTTCGAAAAAGTCTGTCACTGCAATTGAAAGTCGCTATAACGTAAATGCACATCATATTGCATGTTATTTAGTCATTTTTAAAAATACTGAAGTCACTTTTACCAATTATGTTTCACGTTAAAAGGGAATTCAAATACGAGCAAAATAAAAATTAATACAGTTTTTTTTTTATTTGACTTGTTAGAGGGTTTACACATAACTTGAAAACGATACACATAACGAAAAACACACTGGAAATAACTGGCAGAAATCGTTTTTTTTTAATTTGAGAACATGGTTTGAAATCTTTAAAAATGTCGTTTTCTTCGTATTTAGATACTGTTGAAGACTTCAGATTTACGACTTTTCCAAAAAAAAAAAAAAAAAAGAAAAGACTTTAAAGTGTGTTTACCGTTTCTCTACGGTTATCATATTTTTTTTTAAACAGTTTCATCATCGAATAAACTCTTTCAGTGGAAATATTTCACCCGCAGAAGCATAAAAGTTTTAAACATCACTTTTTTAACAGACAGTCTTAAGAATAATGAAAAAATTCCATGGTTTTTACAATAAAATAAAACAAATATTTCGGGCTCTGGCGTTTTCCCCCTATACAGTTGCACGTTAATATCCCGGAACACAAGCCCCTAAAAATTTCAATGCGCAGTCTGTGCCACGACACCCCGCGCCATGGTAGTCACCCCGAGTAAAGAATTAATGCGATATTTCTCACGCGCTTTGGTGGTGACCAAATATGGAAGTGAAATGTCTTGTCAGATGCAGATGTTGAATTCGCGCCGTACCTTCCATTTCTGAACAAAACTCGCTAAATTTGGCGACTTTACTAAAAATTTCGGCAATTTTTAAGACATCATATTTCGATAACGTGGTCACGAGGGCACGTAGTTTGAGTGCCATAAGCATGTTTTCCAATGCTCTTTCGAATGCCACCAATTTGGAAATCTTTTGAATTTCCTTGATCGTGATGTTTCCTGGTAAGCTTCCCTGAGTGATATTCCTGTTTTGCCTTTAAATCAGGGGGATTGCGTTACTTAAACCTCAACAATTTCCTTTGTCTCGACGAAAAAAATAAGCTTTTTTGCTGGTAAATGAAATATAATTCAGGCTCTTATGATACAAACTAGAATTAAATCTTAATTATTTATAAGCAAAAAACATTAATTGTGTAACGGCTCAAATGAGTATCAGACGCATTTGATACTACTGAAGTAGAAAAATGCGAATTAGTATAGACACAAAACTTTCTTTTTTTTTTTTAAAGAATAGACGAATATTATGCAGTTATTAATATTAATTTGTTGAGAAATTTTGGAAAAGGATTCATTCAAAATTATCATTTCTGTTTTATAGCAAACATTCTTCCGCAGAAAAAATACTGCCTCGATCTATGTCTTACAAACGGGGATTACAATTTATCTCGACAGTCTTCAAGATAACAAAAAAGACTTGTGCGTCACTTACCTTTTACTCATCAGGGGATGAGGGAAAGCAATCGTCCTTTCCCTCGCCCCAGTGCTTGGGTTCCTCTAGATTTTATTTCAAAAGAAAATACATATTTAGCACATATTTAAGCAGAAAACAATAATACAATAAATTCCTTGGACCTTGGTCACTATTTTAAGCATTACAATTTTTGATTTCTTGACACCAAATTCTTGAACTTATTTTAAAACAGCAGTTCCTTTTCATACACAGTAGCTTTTGCGCTCAGCGTTTACTCTAAGCTAACAGGAAGACGCTTGAAAAGACATCAGTGAATATTTCATAATCAGTCTGAAGGGCCTTTGCAGAACATGGATACAAGTTTTGTGGGGCTCTTTGGATGTTTTCTTTCCATCACAAAAATAAAAGAAATGGCGGGTGTGCCCCGGCACAATATGTTTCAAACCATGACTAAGCGATCACTGCTGGTCTTCATAGTTGAATGTCAATCTTTCGACGGACCAGAGGCAGGGATGTTACATGCAACTGGTTACAGTGCAGCCGAAAAACGTTTTCAGGGTGAGACTCTTTCATCATCATCAGTCACTAAAGAAGAAAACAAACCATTAATACAACGAAAAACAAAAGAAAACTTTGAATACTATTTTAAGCATGCATTATACACCTAGTACAATTTTTTAATAGTAGTCGTCTTCCTTACCACGGTGGCAGACTATTTTTTAGCGCTCTGCGACGCGGCTTAAAAACTCGAAAAGGGTCTGCAAGATAAACCGACATTAGATCAATAAAATCAATTAAATTTAGTATTTTTCCGTCTTTCAACTCAAATATAATTGAGGTCTTCCAACAACAAGCATCAAGTTACATGAGCTTCACTAAACATCAATAGAAAAATCGGTACTTTGTAAGCAGCGGGATATTTCAACAACGTCCTGGTAAACGCATCTAGATTTCGTTGCGAGTTCTGCAGTAAGGCCAAGTATCTGGATCAGGAGTAACATAACTAATTTTAAAAAGACATATGGATGAACACCCGCTTCTTAAAGACTGCTTAAATTTCTCCGCTGACAATAGTAACTAACTAGGCGTGTGTGTGCGTGTAGGCGTGTGTGTATGTTTGCAGTCATATATGTATGTGTATAGACGTGTTTAGGCATGTGTGTTTGTAGTGTGTGTGCTGGCGTGTGTGTGTGCTGGCGTGTATGTGTGCAGGCGTGTGTGCGAGTGTGTGAAGATGTGTGGTGAGCAG